>NC_053390.1:424944809-425205364 GCF_905171765.1 Bufo bufo
CTCATATTAGCCCCCAAGTGCCTCTCTTCAGCCCCCAGTGCCTCTCTTCAGCCCCCAGTGTCCCTCTTCAGCCCACAGTGCTTCAAATCAGTCCCCAGTTCCTCATATCAGCCCCCCAGCAGCCTCTCTTCAGCCCCCCTGTGCCTCACATCAGACCCAATGCCCCTCTTCAGCCCCCCAGTGCCTCATATCAGCCCCCCAGTGCCCCTCTTCAGCCCCCCCAGCAGCCTCTTTTCAGCCCCCCAGTGCCTCACATCAGCCCCCAATGCTCCTTTTTAGCCCCTCCAGTGCCTCACATCAGCCCCCAATGCCCCTCTTCAGCCCCCCAGTGCCTCATATCAGCCCCCAGTGCCCCTCTTCAGCCCCCCAGCAGCCTCTCTTCAGCCCCCAGTGCCTCACATCAGCCCCCAATGCCCCTCTTCAGCCCCCAGTGCCTCACATCAGCCCCCCAGTGCATAATTATTGACTTCTGCACCCTAAATCTCCTGCCTTGCACCCACACTAAACCTATAACATCAAGGGCACCCCAACTACCATAACGCAGGAGACACAATATCAGGGTATGCCTTGATGGAAGACATGGTGCGCACACTTTTCACTGCACTGGCTGTGAGGATTGCCACTGTGATTAACTGTTACAGCTAGAGCCACTACCACTGCCATCCTCCGATCCGCTCCTCCTGGGCTGGTTGACATAATCACACCAGCTGTAGAGGCAGTGTGTCGCTCCACAGCAAAGGCAGGATTATAGCTCTTACTACAAGGCCTCCATACTTAAACCAGAGCGTCATTAGATCTGTAATTATGCAGTAATTAACATTTTATGTTTTTGTTTTATTTTTTTCATTTTTTAAACTTTCTTTTTATGAGAGAATTGCTAATTATCTTTTAGGAAAGTATTATTTTAAGAGGAGGACTTTCAGCTAAATGTATTAGACTGAATTACACTTGTTGCTTTCAGATTGATTGTCATTTCTTTTCAGCTTTTTTATCACTTATCATGATCCTCTGTCTAGACTGACAGGTATACTATGACGACAATTATTTATTTCTTATACAATTGTCATCTACAGTATTGACGTTTTATATTTAATAAATCTACTTCAAGCATAAAGGTTTACCTAGATTATTACTAATAAAGTTAATTAGCCAGGTTATTGCAAGTGGCAGCTTTAGTTTGTATTTTTGTATTATTGTTTGTATTATACTTTTTATTAGGGCAGCCGGGGAAGCACTTTTATGCCCTCTTATGGCATAACCCAATGTCTAATCAGACCACATCTGTAATCATTAGAGATGAGAGAATTTCTCAAAAATTCGATTCAGTCGGTTCGCCAAATTTTTCTGAAAAGATTTGATTCGATCCAAATGTATTTGTGGCGAATCTCGTTAAAAAACAGCTATTTCCTGGCTGCAGAGAGCCTGTATAGTGGTGTAGAACACTGTGCCTTGCACTAACACGCATAGGGAGTCTGCTGTGGTAGTGAAACAATACTATGAGTCAGTATGACATGCAGATGACAGGTGTTGCTCTTAGAATCACTGCACACTTCACTTATTCTGGAAGTTATGGGGCCAAAACTGACCAACTCACTCAAGTGTAAACTCTGCCTTACAGGTCGATGATAGCTTTAACAAGAAGCACACTCCTTTTACACCGTCGTCAGCTGATTCCACATAGATGTCTACAGAAACTGTTCTATTATACGCTTATACAAGTAGAGCCTGACAGAGTGGAAAGGGTGTCAGCAGTAAGTTTGTGTTGACGTCACTAATTATTTTGCCCTTCCTCGATGCATCAGAACAATAACCCCCCAAAAAATTGATACTGTCTGTTGAGCATCCGCCTCAACTCAATCAGCATTTGGTCAGTAATTCATCAATATTTCTAAAGCAAAAAAAAAAGTGGATCCAAAACAGAAATGACACGTGAATGTGATATTTACATGTCTTCTGTGTTTTGTACCCACTCCTGCTTTTGGCTACCAAATTATAAGTCAATTCAGATACAAAATAGGGAACATGTCATGCAGGCCTTACAGCTGCTGCATAGACAGGATCTGTTGTGCGTCTTATTTTTCCTTCCTTCTGACAGATCAGAAGAAGGGTCAAATAAATGATGATGTCAACCAGGCCAAAAAGACAAAATAGTGGCCCAGTCAAGAAGTGGGAGGGTGGGAACAGCATGAAAAGTCCACAGAGTGGCCCAATGACATAATGGTGAGATTGAAGCAGCATGAGGAGACCACAGAGTGGCCCAGTAACAGAGTGGGAAGGTGGAAGAAGCATGAGGAGACCACAGAGTAGTGATGTTACAGCAGTATGAGGAGACCACGGAGTAGTGATGTTACAGCAGTATGAAGAGACCACAGAGTAGCCCAGTGACATAGTGTTTAGGTGGAAGCAGCACGAGTCTGCAGAGTAGTGATGTGGCAGCAGCATGAGGAGACCACAAAGAGGCCCAGTTACATAGTGTTGAGGTGGCAGCAGCATGAGGAAACCACAAAGTAGTGATGTGGCAGTAGCATGAGAAGACCACAGAGTAGTGAGGTGGCAGCAGAATGAGGAGAATACATACTGGCCCATTGACATAGTGTAGAGGTGGCAGCAGCATGAGGGGACCACAGAGAATTGATGTGGCAGCAGCATGAGGAGACCATAGAGTGGCCCAGTTACATAGTGTTGAGGTGGCAGCAGCATGAAGAGACCACAGAGCGGCCCAGTTACATAGTGTTTAGGTGGCAGCAGCACAAGACCACAGAGTAGTGATGTGGCAGCAGCATAAGGAGAACACAGAGTGGCCCAGTGACATAGTGTTGAGGTGGCAGCAGCATGGGGAGACCACAGAGCAGTATTGTGGCAGCAGCATGAGGAGACCACAGAGTGGCCCAGTTACATAGTGTTGACATGCAGCAGCATGAGGAAACCACAGAGTAGTGATGTGGCAGCAGCATGAGAAGACCACAGAGTCGTAATGTGACAGCAGTATGAGGAGACCACAGAGTGGCCCAGTAACCTAGTGTTGAGGTGTCAGCAGCATGAAGAAATCACAGAGAAGTAGGGGCGGAGCTTGCGCCGGTCTGAGATGGCCGCTTGATTCCGAGCTCCGTTTCACTGACAGTACTTAGCACAAGCAATCTTTTGCCTTCCACCCGAAAATGGTGAAAATAGGTAACCCCAAGGCAGGGGAACACTCCAGCTCCAATAAGAACCATGCCCAAGGGGGCGACATGGACAGATTTATTAAAAAGGCGGCTGCAGCTTTTGTCCCTAGAGACCCCAAGATGGCGCCGACTCAGCAACAGAAAGCAGGCCAGCATGATAAATCGGACGAGGAGAGCGAAACCGAAGAACTACAAGGTAGAGGGGCTCTTCCGATTACTAGAAACTACCTGAAGAACACTTTAAACAAAGCGCTGGAGCCCTTGCTCAACGAATTTGCAGCAATGCGACAAGATATGAGGCAAGTGGGCGAGCGGGTCGAAACGCTAGAAAATAACCAGGCCCAGATGCTGGACCACCAGAGGGCCACAACAAGTTCATTCCGAAAATGCAGTACATACCTGAATGAGATGCAGAACGCCTTGGAGGACCAGGAGAATAGGGGACGCCGGAACAACCTGCGGATTAGAGGGATCCCTGAAACCGTCCTCCCTTCTGATGTTCCTGCGGCTGTAGTTTCCCTCTGTGCCTCCCTCCTAGGCCCTGAATTCACCTCAGAGATTACAATTGAGAGGGCACATAGAGCGTTGCGGCCTAAACCGAAAATGGATGAACCACCAAGGGACATTATCTGTAGGTTTTTGAACTTCCAGATTAAGTCTGCAGTCCAAGAAGCAGCCAGAAATAAATCAGACATCCTATTTGAAGGTGCGCTAATCTCGATCTTTCAAGATCTGGCCCCATCCACCTTGAAAAAGCGAAAACACCTTAAGCCCCTAACGGAGTGGTTGCGGGCTAACAGAATCTTATACAAGTGGAATTTCCCGTTTGGCCTGTCCTTTTCCCAAGGAGGCAGACGTTTCAACATTGCCTCACATGCTGACCTGGGAGCCGTTTACGACCATCTTCAAGTCCCACCTATGCAAATAGATAATTGGGATCAATTCCAAGACCTCTGTGCCTTACCAGAAGTCCCGGAGGTGGCAGCCTTCTCCCTTCAACATACTCCTAAGGCTCAGAAAACAGGGAAGAGAAGCCGTCAACTGACACCTAAGAGACTGGCTCAAGATTGACTCTCCTGCTCTCCTAGTTACAACCATGAACAGGGGTGATATTCATTTGCAGGACCTCAGTGGATCTATCCAGAGCTTTAGCCTTTTATTACACAGTTTTATTCATTTCTGCTAGTAGATCCACTATATAGCCTCTTATTTGTCATGTACAAGTTAGCTATTGTTAGACATTGCTTACATAACACATGTCTATATGTCATTTACCCCTGTCCACCATCATTACCTAATAGGCCTTCCTCTATACTTTTAACCCTAGGCTCCTTTATTGTAGCTAAAATAGGCCTTTACTTTCTTTCTTTTCTTTTACCCACCAGGGTTCCTATCAGTTATTTGTTTAAAATAATAATCCGTTACTGGGTTGCACTCATATGTGTTGAATGTCATGTAAACTGGTCTTTGACCAAATATCCCCCATGCTTTACACTAGTGGTTTTCACTCCACTTCATGTTATTTTTTGTATTTTTCTTTTGTTCTCATTGTTCTCATTGTTCCCCCTGTCCCGTTACTTTATTTTAGGTACCTGACACAGACTTCTTTGACCAATCAGCGGTGCATGCAGGTTGGCGATTTCCCAACTTCTCCTCCAGACGGGGTAGGACCTCTTCAAACCGTAAGTGTCCTCTCTTGGAGGTTCAGCACACATGATACCCTAAGGTTCACAATAATATTCAACTATGGCTGATATCCATATAGCATCCTATAATGTGAAGGGGTTCAACTCACCCTCTAAGAGAAGCCAGATCTTCTCCATCCTGCGCAAGGAGGGAGCAGATGTGCTGTTCCTCCAAGAGACACACTTCAGATTCAATCACTACCCCAACATGGAATTTTCTCACTACCCCACTTGGTTTCATAGTGGGGGGGCTACTGCCTCGTCTGGAGGAGTCAGTATTGGTTTTAAGAGGAAAATACCTTTCAAACCCACCAATCACCTCCTAGATCCAGAGGGCAGATTTATCATGGTGAAAGGTTACATAGGTTCCCAAATGTATTCTTTCATCAACCTGTATGCCCCTAATAGTAACCAGGCTAAATGGCTCTCTTCCATTGCTCAAACAATCTCCTCTTTCAGGGAAGGTATAGTCTTAGTGGGAGGAGACCTTAATACAGCCCTTGATCCGCAGTTAGACTCTTCCTCACATAAAACCCCCCATTCTAGGCGCTCCCTAAAGTTCATTAAGAACATATTCTGGGATCTTCACTTGATAGATGTGTGGCGTACCCTATATCCTAGCACATTGGACTACACATTTTACTCACACGTCCACGGTTCATATCACCGTATAGATTACATTTTTGTATCTAAAGAGCACCTACAACTATGTCAAAAAGCTTCCATAGGGTCTATACACTTATCTGACCACGCTCCTATATATCTAATGATAACCTCCCCTATGCAAAAACCCAAAAGCTTCAGCTGGAGACTAAATGAATACATCCTAGGTAACGCTGAATCTGTTAAAAAAATAACCAAGTTATTAGATGAATACTTTAAATTTAACTCCCTTCCAGAATTATCTCCACAAGTCACTTGGGATGCCCACAAACCCTTTATTAGAGGCGAACTTATTAGCATTGGCTCCCACTTAAAAAAACTGCGGGAAGGCAAAATAAACAGCCTCCTCTCCACAATAAGAAAGCTTGAAGCAGGCCATAAAAAAACTAGGTCTGAGAACCAACTTCAAGAATTGTCCAAAACTAGAGCAGAACTGAGGGCCTTATTACAGAGTAAGTCCGCAAAGTACTACCTTAACTCCCAATTCAAGTTCTATGCTCACGGTGATAAAGCCACCAAATTTCTAATAAGTAGGATTAAGGCCAGGAGGGCAGACAATTATATACACCAACTCTCCTCGCCGAAAGGCGAGTCAATCTTTGCCTCATCAAAAATAGCGGCCCAATTTAGAGACTTTTATGAAGCTCTTTATAACATCCCTTCCTCACTCTCCCCGTTGGCTCACTCTTCATTAATTGACACCTTTTTGAAACCTCTGTCATGTCCGTCCCTATCAGTTGAACAGAAACATTCCCTAGAGGCCCCATTCTCCATCAGGGAGCTATCCACAGCTTTGGCCCAAATGCCCCAGGGCAAAAGCCCTGGACCAGATGGTCTCCCTGCCTCTTATTACAAGACTTTTAAGATACAACTCCTACCCCATCTACTCAAAGTCTGCAATCATACCCTGCAAAACATCCCTCTTTCTAGAGACATGACGACTGCACATATCGCCTTGATTCCGAAAGAGGGGAAGGACTCCAAAGTGTGTGCTAATTATAGGCCTATATCTTTACTCAACATTGACCTTAAACTTCTAGCGAAACTTCTGGCTAACCGTTTGGCAGTCCTTCTCCCTCTTTTGGTACATGTGGACCAGGTGGGCTTCGTTCGTGGTAGGGAAGGTAGGGACAATACAGCCAGAGTTATTAATATACTTTGCCATGCCAAATGCACTTCTTCCCCGCTATTACTCCTAGTACTGATGCTGAAAAAGCGTTCGATCGCATAAACTGGAACTATCTAAACAGTGTTCTAGATCTGTTCGGCCTGCCTGGTCCATATATCAAGGCGGTATTTGCCATGTACGAGCAGGCCACAGCTCAGGTCATGGTCAATGGAGATCTTTCTACTCCCTTTCGTATACACAATGGTACACGCCAGGGATGCCCATTGTCCCCCCTCCTATTCATCCTAGCTATGGAACCTCTCTTAATAAAACTTCGAACAGACACTAGGATTGAGGGATCGTCTCTGGGAGGTAGAAGCCATAAACTAGCAGCCTTTGCAGACGACGTTATGATTATGACCTTCCCTTCCTTTAATCCAGGAGCATCTAAGGAAATACAGTGAAGTTTCAGATTTCAAGATCAATGAAAGCAAATCCATCATTATTAGTACGGGTCTATCTCCTCAACTTAAACGCTGTTTGATGGTAGACTCCCCATTCAACTGGTCATCCCCCACTGTAACTTATTTAGGAGTAAAGATTAGTCCAAACATCTCTGATCTCTTCTCACTCAATTTTACCCACATGAAGTCCATCCTTTTTGATGCATTAGACAAACTCAACAAATCAGCTCCGACACTCTCTTGGTTTGGCAGGAAAAATCTTCTCTCTTCCCTTGTCATTCCCCGTCTTACTTACCTTCAGCAAGTACTACCAATTCCTATCCCAAAATCTTATTATACCGCCCTCAGACAAAAATTCAGTGCATTCATATGGAACGGCAGAAGAGCCAGACTCTCCTACTCCTTCCTATCTCGATCTAGAGCTTCAGGTGGAATTGGCTTGCCAGACCCCGAACTATACGGGAGAGCCATATCAATGACTAGAGTCATTGATTGGTTGAGAAACTCAAAAAACAAACCTTGGGTCGCTCTAGAACAAAACATCATTGGCATGCCAACAAGAGCCATATGCTTAGGCTCTGATCTTCCTCCCACCACCAGCCTTCAGTCATATCCAATAATTAAAGCCACCATTGAAACATGGAAATGGTGGAACAAATCACATTGCTCAGTCCCCTTTCCTTCCCCGCTGACCACGATTAGTGACATTCTAGGTTCAGCCTCTTCTGGACCTCGCAATACCTTTTCCAATTCAATCAGATCTTCTACAGTCCCTATATTACATCTTTTAGAGCCTCAAAGCTTAATGCCCACATCCGACACCATCAAATCACTACTTAAACCTCAACCCTGTGATCTTACGCTTATTCCGCTCATTAAAACCTTCATTCGAAAAAATAACTCAAAAGGTGAGCTCCAACGACCTCTTACATGGTTTGAAGCGTTAATTATAAACTCGAACCCACCAAAAAAACCTATCTCTCTTATCTACAATAAACTGAGATCCCCTCCCCTAACCTCCAAACCGGCTTTCATCCTTAATTGGGAGAAGGAGACGGGCCTAGAGATTCCTTTTCAAACCCTGCCTTCATTATTTGAAACCCCTCATAAATTATCTAGATGCGTAAGAACCCAAGAAAACGGTTACAAGATATTGTCGCAATGGTATATTACGCCTATTAAATCAGCACACTTTACCAGACCCTCCTCTAATATATGCTGGAGATGTCAAGAAGAACCAGGCACCTTCCTTCACATATGGTGGTCATGCACTCCCATCAACAAATGGTGGAAAGAGATCTTCAAATTATGTAACCAGATTTGCTCTTCAAATGTGGCCATTACTCCATATGGGGCGCTGCTTACTCTTTTTGACAAAGAGACCTCCTTAGCTCCCTCCTACCTTTTTATGCAACTCTTGTTAGCAGCTCGCTTATTGATCCCTAAATATTGGCTACAAACAATTGTTCCCACAATGGAACAGTGGAGGCTTAAGGTCGATCAAATTCATCGATTTGAAGAGCTAGCCTCATGGGAATCAAGAACGCACTTGATATTTATGAAAAAATGGTCACCTTGGACACAATACAGGTTCCCTTCTACCGCTATAAATCCATCATAAACCTAAGATTATAATCTCTATAGGTCATACTAAATCACCTCTACAACCTTTAGTCTTACCACTTCAAAAATTCCTGAACATGGGATTTATATCTACAGTATAACCCTCCCTTCCATAAAAGAAGGTAGTGTCCATCCACATGGAATTATGATCCTTTTTCTGCTACATGCTGATTGTGATAAACTGAATAATCAGGCTGTGTTTCCAACTTTCTGAACTGTAACAGCTATATGTCTGTGTTTGCACTGTCTATATCATAAATGCTATGTATGTGCTCGGTACCATATTACACCACTGTTGGTGTTGTTTATACTGTATTTTCTTAATTTGAAAATAAAGCTTTTTTAAAAAAAAAAAAAAAAAAAAAAAAAAAAAAAAGAAATCTCAGAGAAGTGATGTGGCAGCAGCATAAGGAGATCACAGAGTGACCCATTGACATATGCAGCACGCCAGACCTGCAGGGTATTGCGAAGTGAGGTCACGGTTATGGGCAATCAAGGGTTACTCACTGTTGGAAGGAGAACCCTGGGCAGGCATGCGGTAGTTCCTCTGGGGCACACTCGGTATGTAGAGACCTGGCCTGATGTTGTGTGAGGTGCCCTGGATGTTGCAGGTGTTTAGAGTGCCTGAGGCAAGGTCCCTTTTAGGATTTCGTGACGCCAGTGCCTGTAACGGTGGCACACCGGTTTCCAGTAGCAATAAGTGAGATACTGTAATGACCGACGTCACGCACAGGGAGGAAAACAGGGAAAGCCCTGCCCAAGGGAGAGGGAAAGGTGGTGACCCCTAACTCACCTTGCGGCTGGCACCTGACTGCCCTGACGTCCCTAGACGGGTTCCTCACCCGTGCGGCAATCACGTGCCTAAACCCTGGCTTTCCCTAATATGAGCCCTGGATAGTGAACAGGCCGGTGGGATCGCTAGTCCACACCACTATCACTAAGAGGGAAACACCAGGGAGAGGACAGACAAAACATACAAACACATACACCCAGGTGGGCGACCACAATAAACCAAAAAGGTCCAACAGGGATCTGGAGGGTAGCGTACTGGACCAACTACCAGCGAACGCAGCAACACAGCTCCAGAAGGTCAGAATAGATGTCCAGGCAGGAAGCTCTATCTCTGGCAACCAGAGAAGTGTGAGAGAGAAATATAAGGAGGTCTGGGAGTGCTGGACAAGGAACAGCTGAGGAGAAGGAGCTACGGATCCCTGAGTGAGCCAAAAGGGTTTGCTAAGCAAACCCAGAAAGCTACCATAAGGAAAACAGCCCTATCTTAAATAGAGCGTGCAGCCAACCGCTGCGACTTCCTGACCCCGGGTATAACGGAGTCAGGCGTGGTCCTCGACACCCTCGTGACAGATACACAGGTGGTATAGTGAACCAAACGTTGCTTTACTTAAAACAGTCCAACTTTATACATCAAGATGGTAATGCAGTCCCTTATATCGAATGCTTCACAAGCAGGCTTATTTCACAAGATGGCAGGTATTAATCATGCAAGATACATGGAGGGCAATCAACAACACACTCAGAATCAGGCTGTACCTTCTCCTCAGAAATAGTGTACACTGTTCTTTAGAACTCCTGTCTGGTCTCAATCCCAAGGCCCGGATGCCTAAATGCTGGCTTAAATCAATGGTTCAAATAATCTTCCTCCAGTATTGGCACTTGCTTTTCTTTATAGATCCTCTGCTCATCAGGGTACTTATCTGACTGGTAATATCCTTACTTGGCTTGAGGGTAACTGCAGGTTTCTCCCAGGAGGTCCATTCCTACTACTGGGGTAATCTTCTGAGCTAACTGAGGCTCACTTTATCTACAGGTAGGCTAGGGTTCTTCACTAGCCTCCTGGTCATAGCTAGCAGCCAGGGCTATCAAGCTGCATGTCAGGAGGAGGCCCTCAGCATATCTCTGGCTGGTGCCTTCTCACTTCTGTCTCCACAGACTCCTGACTAAGAACTAACTCCTCCCTGTCTGGGCCTGGACATTTATACTAGGGGCTCCCTATCTCCCTCTAGTGCCTAGGATGCCTAACTACACCCTAATAGGCCTGCAATGCATAATACAGGGGAAACATGGCATGTAAAAACACATAGAAAATACATTAAAGTGCACAGTTAAATATAAGATCACTGTCCCTTGTGAGTAGAAGTTACACGCAAACCAATTGACCCTTGTGTAGTGCCCACGCCTACCTAGTGGGACACTACACATAGTGTTGAGGTAGCAGCAGCATAAGGAGACCACAGAGTAGTGACGTTGCAGCTGCATGAGGAGACCACAGAGTGGCCCAGAGACATAGTGTTGATGTAGAAGCAACATGAGGAAACTACAGAGTGTCCCAGTAACATAGTAGTGATGTGGCAGCAGCATGTGGAGACCACAGAGTAGTGATGTGGCAGCAGCATAAGGAGACCACATAATTGCCCATGGACATAGTGTTGAGGTAGCAGCAGCATGCGGAGACCATAGAGTGGTGAGGTGGCAGCAGCATGAGGAGACTACAGAGTGGCCCAGTGACATAGTGGTGAGGTGGCTGCAGCATGAGTTGACCACAGAGTGGCCCATTGACATAGTGTTGAGGAAGCAGCAGCATGAGGAGACCACAGAATGGTGAGGTGGCAGCCTCATAAGGAGACCACACAGTGGCCGAATTATATAGTGGTGAGGTGGCAGCAGCGTGAGGAGACCACAGAGTAGTGATGTGACAGCAGCACGAGTAGACCACAGAGTGGCCCAGTGACAGAGTGGTGATGTGTCAGCAGAATGAGGAGATCACAGAGTGGCCCAGTGACATAGTGTTGAGTTGACAGTAGAGATGTCCCGAACTATTCGCCGGCGAACAGTTCCCGCTTGTTCGCGTTCGCCGCGGCGGGGGCGAACATATGCGATGTTCGGTCTGCCCCCTATACGTCATCATTGAGCAAACTTTTACCCTGTACCTCACAGTCAGCAGACACATTCCAGCCAATCAGCATACCCTCCCTCCCAGACCCTCCCACCTCCTATCAAAAAGCAAGGACCACATCCATCTTAGATTCATTCTGAAGCTGCAGTGTTAGTTAGAGCAGGGAGAGTGCTGCTGCTGCTGCTGAGTTAGTAGGGAAATCGTTAGCTAGGCCAGTGTTCTGTGTCCACTCCAGTCCTCAAAGACTCATCTGCTGTATAGACAGCGTCCTGACAGCACCCCAAAAAGCCCTTTTTAGAGCTGGTACATCAGTCTGCTTTTATTTATTTTTTTCTATATATATATTGCAGTTGCCTGCCCGTGTGTGAGAGGTCACAGGCCCACAGACTGTACTATGTGCACACCACTCATATCGGGTGGCACAGTACCTTGCAGAAAAAAAAGTCATTTAATTTTTACCCTTTAATATAATTGCAGTTGCCTGCCAGTGTGTGTCAGGCCCACTGACTGTACTGTGCCCACTGCCAGTACCCACCACTCATATAGGGTGGCACAGCACCTTGCAGATAAAAAAGTCATTTAATTTTTCCTCTGTAATATAATTGCAGTTGCCTGCCAGTGAGTGTCAGGCCCACAGACTGTACTGTGCCCACTGCCCACCACTCATATAGGGTGGCACAGCACCTTGCAGATAAAAAAGTCATTTAATTTTTCCTCTGTTATATAATTGCAGTTGCCTACCAGTGAGTGTCAGGCCCACAGACTGTACTGTGCCCACTGCCAGTGCCCACCACTCATATAGGGTGGCACAGCACCTTGCAGATAAAAAAGTCATTTAATTTTTCCTCTGTTATATAATTGCAGTTGCCTGCCAGTGTGTGTCAGGCCCACAGACTGTACTGTGCCCACCGTCCACTACTCATATAGGGTGGCACAGTACCTTGCATGCATAGTACCACTAATCTAAAAAAAAATGACAGGCAGAGGCAGGCCACCCCGCAGGGGCCGTCGTGGTGCTGTGATTTACTTTGGCCCTAGAATAATGCCCAGTGTTCAGAGGCCACGTACCCTAAAGTCTAAAAATTCTGAGGACATAGTTGACAGGTTTACACAGGACACCCAATCTTTTACAGCTTCCACTCGGAACCTTGACGCACCATCCTCCTCCAGCTCAGCTTCGGGCACCTCTCAAGTTACCACTCGCTCGCCCGCCGCCACCACCAACACTAGCACCACAGCCGCTTCACTTGATCTGTCAGAGGAGTTATTTACACATCAGTTTGAAGAAATGAGTGATGCGCAACCATTATTGCCAGAGGATGTAGATAACAGGGATATGTCTCAGTCAGGCAGCATTAGACACATGGATGTATGGTGTGATGATGATGATGTTGTTCCTTTGCTGAGTTGTCAGATACAAGTGAAGCGGTTGATGATGACGATGTGTCCGTGGATGTCACATGGGTGCCCGCTCGAAGAGAAGAAGAACAGGGGGAAAGTTCAGATGGGGAGACAGAGAGGAGGAGGAGACGAGTTGGAAGCAGGGGGAGGTCGTTGCAAGGAGCTAGTGGCACAGTCAGACAGCATGTATCGGCACCCGGTGTCAGACAGACAGCACGCCAATCAACGCATGCTGTTGCCACCACCAGAATGCCGTCATTGCAAAGCTCAGCAGTGTGTCATTTTTTTTGTGTGTGTCTGCCTCTGATAACAGCGATGCCATTTGCAACCTGTGCCAAAAGAAATTGAGTTGTGGGAAGTCAAACACCCACCTAGGTACAACTGCTTTGCGAAGGCACATGATCTCACATCACACTCGCCTATGGGATCAACACATGATGAGTACAAGCAGCACACAAACTCAAAGCCACCATCCTCCTCCTGGCCCAGCATCTTCAGCCACGTCAACCACTGCTGTCCTCCTTGCCCCCTCTCAACCACCCGCCACTCCGCCTCTCACCTTCAGCAGTTCCTGCTCATCTGCCCACAGTCAGGTGTCTGTCAAGGAAATGTTTGAGCGTGAGAAGCCAATGTCACAGAGTCACCCCCTTGCCCGGCGTCTGACAGCTGGCTTGTCGGAACTCTTAGCCCGCCAGCTTTTACCGTACAAGCTGGTGGAGTCTGAGGCCTTCAAAAAAAATTTAGCTATTGGGACACCGCAGTGGAAGGTACCCGGCCGAAATTTTTTTTCACAAAAGGCAATCCCCAACCTGTACTCTATTGTGGAAAAGGAAGTCATGGCATGTCTGGCACACAGTGTTCGGGCAAGGGTCCATCTGACCATTGATACTTGGTCTGCAAAGCACAGTCAGGGGAGGTATATCACGTACACTGCGCATTGGGTAAACCTGCTGACGGCTGCCAAGCATGGAATGCGTGGCTCTACAGAGGAGTTGGTGACACCCCCACGACTTGCAGGCAGGCTTGCTGCCACCTCCTCTACTCCTCCTACTCCATCCTCTTCCATAACCTCCTCGGCTGAGTCCTCTTCTGCTGCTGCATCTTGCTGCACATCAACTGCACCCCCCCAGCTCCCCAGGGGCTATTCCACATCCCGGATACGACAGTGTCACGCCATCTTGGGGTTGACTTGCCTGAAAGCAGAGAGTCACACCGGACCAGCACCCCTGTCCGCCCTGAACGCACAGGTGGATCAGTGGCTGACCCCGCACCAACTGGAGATCGGCAAAGTGGTGTGTGAATACGGAAGCAATTTGTTGGCGGCATTGAATTTGGGCAAGTTGACACATGTGCCGTGCATTGCACATGTGTTGAATCTGATCGTACAACGCTTTGTGCATAAGTACCCAGGATTACAGGACGTCCTCAAGCAGACCAGGAAGGTGTGTGGCCATTTCAGGCGTTCCTACACGGCCATGGCGCACTTTTCCGATATTCAGCGGCGAAACAACATGCCAGTGAGGCGCTTGATTTGCGACAGCCCGACACGTTGGAATTCAACACTCCTAATGTTCGACCGCCTGCTCCAACAAGAAAAAGCCGTCAACGAGTATTTGTATGACCGGGGTGCTAGGACAGCCTCTGCGGAGATGGGTATTTTTTTGCCACGTTACTGGACGCTCATGCACAATGCCTGTAGGCTCATGCGTCCTTTTGAGGAGGTGACAAACCTAGTCAGTCGCACCGAAGGCACCATCAGCGACATCATCCCATTTGTTTTCTTCCTGGAGCGTGCCCTGCGAAGAGTGCTGGATCAGGCCATAGATGAGCGTGAAGAGGAAGAGGAAGAGTTGTGGTCACCATCACTACCAGAAACAGCCTTATCAGCATTGCTTGCTGGACCTGCGGCAACGCTGGAAGAGGAGTCTGAGGAAGAGGAGTCAGAGGAGGAATGTGGCTTTGAGGAGGAGGAAGACCAACCACAGCAGGCATCCCAGGGTGCTCGTTGTCACCTATCTGGCACACGTGGTGTTGTACGTGGCTGGGGGGAAGAACAGACCTTCAATGAGATCAGTGAGGACGAGGAACGGGACATGAGTAGCTCGGCATCCAACCTTGTGCAAATGGGGTCTTTCATGCTGTCATGCCTGTTGAGGGACCCTCGTATAAAAAGGCTGAAGGAGAACGACCTGTACTGGGTGGCCACGCTACTAGACCCCCGGTATAAGCAGAAAGTGGCTGAAATGTTACCGAAATACCGGAAGTCGGAAAGGATGCAGCAGTTCCAAAATAAGTTAAAAAGTATGCTTTACACAGCATATAAGGGTGATGTCACAGCACAACGGGAATCTAATAGGGGAAGAGGTGAAAGTAATCCTCCTCCTACCACGACCACGCCGGCAAGGGCAGGACGCTTTACAGACGTGTTGTTGATGGAGGACATGCAGAGCTTTTTAAGTCCTACGCATCGCCACAGCCCTTCGGGGTCCACCCTCAGAGAACGACTTGACTGACAGATAGCAGACTACCTCGCCTTAACTGCAGATATCGACACTCTGAGGAGCGATGAACCCCTTGACTACTGGGTGTGCAGGCTTAACCTGTGGCCTGAGCTATCCCAATTTGCGATAGAACTTCTGGCCTGCCCCGCTTCAAGTGTCCTGTCAGAAAGGACCTTCAGCGCAGCAGGAGGTATTGTCACTGAGAAGAGAAGTCGCCTAGGTCAAAAAAGTCTAGATTACCTCATCTTTATTAAGATGAATGAGGCATGGATCCCGAAGGGACTGACAGTGGGGGATGCATTTGACTAAAAGAGGCCTGATGAGATGCCTTGGGCTAAAAATGGTCCACACGCTGCTGTATTTAATCTTTGCATGCCGGATGACTTGCGTGACTTCTCCGCCACCAACTAGGGTTCAAGCCGCAATGTTTTAGTTCACTTTCTGCCTGGAAAACATCAATTTTTCCGGCCGCTGCTACAGCAGCGGCTGCAACAATACCAAATTTTTCAGGCATGTGTACATGCCTAATTTTTCTGGCCTCTGGTGCTGCACTGTGGCTGCAAAAACAAAATAAAAAAAGGCACATACATGTGTCAATTCCCCTTCGTGATCGTTACCTTGTTGTGGTGAAGGGGCTTGCGTATCACAATGAAGCGATCACCTCTATGAGTGTGTTGGCAATGTTGGCACACCCCAGATGATAAGGTCGTTGCTTCATTGTGAACAGACCAAAAGCGATCGGCTGGATAATTTTGCATAGAAAAAAACATTAATTTTCTTTGTAATCATCTAAGGTGATCATTAAAGCCTTCTAGGCCAACAATGGGCCCACACTGCAGAATCAATGTTTTCTGGGTCACTTAACTGTCACTGAACTACCTCAACACGACCATAGGCTTTGAAAAACCGCCATCGCCTGCAATCTCCCAAACATGCGCATGAGCACAGTCAACACTACACCAAGATTGACGCATAGAGGAATAAAATTTATGTCATGAGTGTGTCAACTATTGACACCTCTTTGCGGTTGTCTAAAATCTATTCGATACACGTCCCCTGATAGGGGACGTAACAGGGATTAAACTGATAGGAATAGTACTACTTAACACACCACTCATATAGGGTGGCACAGTACATTGCACGGCACACGCGCAGTGCCCCAAATTGGAAGTAAAAGGACCGACCAACCATCTTTTTCCATCTCCCGGTTCCTAAAATCTATTCCATACACCGGCCCCTGATAGGGGACAAAACAGAGATTAAACTGGTAAGAACAGATTTTTTTAATAAAAAAAAAAGAGGACAGCCTCTGCGGAGCTGGGTATTTTTTGGCCGCGTTACTGAACGCTCATGCACAATGGCTGTAGGCTCATGCGTTTTTTTGCGGAGGTGACAAACCTGGTCAGTCAAACCCAAGGCAAAATCATCGACCTCATCCCATATGTGTTTTTTCTGGAGCGTGCCCTGCGAAGAGTGCTGGATCAGGCCGTAGATGAGCATGAAGAGGAAGAGTTGTGGTCACCATCACCACCAAAAGCAGCCTTGTCGTCGTCGATTGCTGGACCTGCGGCAACGCAGAGAGAGGAGTCTCAAGAAGAGGAGTCCGAGGAGGAAGGTGGCTTTGAGGAGGTGGAAGACCAACCACAGCAGGCGTCCCAGGGGGCTTGTTGTCACCTTTCAGGGACCCTTGGTGTTGTATGTGGCTGGGTGGAGGAAGATACCTTCAATGACGTCAGTTAGGACAAGGAACGGGACATGGCTAGCTTGGTATCAAACCTTGTGCAAATGGGGAGTTTGCGGTTGTGCAAATAGACTGTTTGCGGTTGTTTGCAGTGCGTTAAACGGGGAGTTTGGTCTGTCAGAGTTTGGTCTGTCACTGTGAAGTGGGCGTAACCCTTACACTATCTGATCGATACAACATCATACCTGATCGTATACACACACTGGATGTTTTAAAGCACGTTATTCCAAACAGTTTAGGTGATTTATGCCCTTTATGGATTAAAACCCGACTCTGCGTCAACTACGTAATTTTCCATGGGAGTTTTGCCATGGATCCCCCTCCGGCATGCCACAGTCCAGGTGTTAGTCCACTTGAAACAACTTTTCCATCACTATTGTGGCCAGAAACAGTCCCTGTGGGTTTTAAAATTTGCCTGCCTATTGAAGTCTATGGCAGTTCGCCCGTTCGCGAACGGAAAATTTTATGTTCGCGATATCTCTAGTTGACAGCAGCATGAGCATACCACAGAGTAGTGATGTGGCAGCAGCACGAGTAGACCACAGAGTGGCCCAGTGACAGAGTGGTGATGTGGCAGCAGCCTGAGGAGATCACATAGTGGCCCAGTGACAGAGTTGGTAGGTGGCAGAAGCATGAGGAGACCACAGTGTAGTGATGTGGCAGCAGCATGAGGAGGCCACAAAATGGACCAGTGACATAGTGTTGAGGTGGCAGCAGCATGAGGAGACTACAGAGTAGTGATGTGGCAGAAGCATGAGGAGACCACATAATGGCCCATGGAAATAGTGTTGAGGTAGCAGCAGCATGCGGAGACCACATTGTGGTGAGGTGGCAGAAGCATGACGAGACCACAGAGTGGCCCAGTGACATAGTAGTGAGGTGGCAGCAGCATGAGTAGACCACAGAGTGGCCCAGTGACATAGTGTTGAGGTAGCAGCAGCATGAGAAGACCACAGAGTGGTGAGGTGGCAGCAGGATGAGTAGACCACAGAGTGGCCCAGTGACAGAGTGGTGATGTGGCAGCAGCCTGAGGAGATCAGAGTGGCCCAGCGACATAGTAGTGAGGTAGCAGCAGCATGAGTAGACCACAGAGTGGCCCAGAGTCATAGTGTTGATGTATCAGCAGCATGATGAGAACTCAGAGTGGCCCAGTGACATAGCAGTTGGGTGGCAGCAGCATGTGGAGACCAAAGAGTGACCCAATGACATAGTGGTGAGGTGGCAGCAGCATGAGGAGACTAAAGAGTGGCCTAGTGACATAGTGTTGAGGTAGCAGCAGCATAATGAGACCACAGAGTGGCCCGGTGACATTGTTTTGAGGTAGCAGCAGCAAGAGGAGACCACAGAGTGGCCCAGTGACATAGTGTTGAAGTGGCAGCAGCATGAGAAGACCACAGAGTAGTGAGGTGGCAGAAGTGTGAGGAGACCACAGATTAGTGAGGTGGCATAAGCATGAGAAGACCACAGGGTAGTGATGTGGCAGCATCATGAGGAGACCACAGTTAGTGGAGTGGCCCAGTTACAGAGTGGTGATGTTTCTGTAGCATAAGGAGACCACAGAGTGGCCCAGTGACATAGTGGTTAGGTGGCAGCAGCATGAAAAGACCACAGAGTAGTAAGGTGGCAAAAGCATGAGGAGACCACAGAGTGGCCCAGTGACATACTGTTAAGGTAGCAGCAGCATGAGGAGAACACAGAGTGGCCCAGTGACATAGTGTTGAGGTAGCAGTAGCATAAAGAGACCACAGAGTGGTGAAGTGGCAGCAGCACGAGGAGACTACAGAGTGTCTCAGAGACATAGTGTTGATGTAGCAGCAGCATGAGGAGACCACAGAGTTTCTCAGTGACATAGTGGTGAGGTGGCAGCAGCATGAGGAGACCACAGAGTGGCCCAGTGACATAGTGTTGAGGTAGCAGCAGCATGAGGAGACCACAGAGTTTCCCAGTGACATAGTGGTGAGGTGGCAGCAGCATGAGGAGACCACAGAGTGGCCCAGTGACATAGTGTTGAGGTATCAGCAGCATAAGGAGACCACAGAGTCGCCCAGTGACATAGTGTTGAGGTGGCAGCAGCATGAGGAGACCACAGAGTAGTGAGGTAGCAGCAGCATGCAGAGACCACAGAGTGGTGAGATGGCAGCAGCATGAGGAGACCACAGAGTAGCGAAGTGACAGCAGCATGACGAGAGCATAAAGTGGCCCAGTGACATAGTGTTGAGGTATCAGCAGCATAAGGAGACCACAGAGTCGCCCAGTGACATAGTGTTGAGGTGGCAGCAGCATGAGGAGACCACAGAGTAGTGAGGTAGCAGCAGCATGCAGAGACCACAGAGTGGTGAGATGGCAGCAGCATGAGGAGACCACAGAGTAGCGAAGTGACAGCAGCATGACGAGAGCATAAAGTGGCCCAGTGACATAGTGTTGATGTAGCAGCAGCATGAGGATACCAAAGAGTGGTGAGGTGGCAGCAGCCTGAGGAGACCACAGAGTAGTGGTGTGGGAGCATCATGAGGAGACAACAGAGTGGCCCAGTGACATCATGTCAAAATGGCAGGGGCATGAGAAGACCACAGAGTAGTGAGGCAGCAGCAGCATTAGGAGACCACATAGTGGCCCAGTGATATAATGGGGAGATGGCAGCAGCATGAGGAGACCACAGACTGCCCAGTAACATAGTGTTAAGGGGGCAGCAGCATGAAGAGACCACAGAGTAGTGATGTGGCAGCAGCATGAGTAGACCACAGAGTTGCCTATTGACATAATGTTGAGGTAGTGGCAGCATGAGGAGACCACAGAGTGGTGAGGTGGCCCAAAGACATAGTGTTGATGCAGCAGCAGCATAAGAAGACCACAGAGTGGCCCGAGGAGATAACAGAGTGGCCCGGTGACATAGTGTTGAGGTGGCAGCAGCATGAGGAGACCACAGAGTAGTGATGTGGCAAAAGCATTAGGAGACCACAGAGTGGTGAAGTGGCAGCAGCATGAGGAGAATACATAGTGGTTCAGTGACATAGTGTTGGCGTGGCAGCAGCATGAGGAGACCACAGAGTAGTGATGTGGCAGCAACATGAGGAGACTACAGAGTGGTGAAGTAGCAGTAGCATGAGGAGAATACAGAGTGGCTCAGAGACATGGTGTTGAGGTGGCAGAAGCATGAGGAGACCACAGAGTGGTTTAGTGGCAGCAGCATGAGGAGAATACCGGGTGGCCCAGAGACATAGTGTTGATATGGCAGCAGCATGAGGAGACCACAGAGTTGCACAGTGACAGAGTAGGGATGTGGGAGGCAATACCAGTACCAGCTGAAGATGGTGGCTGGCAGTAGGAGCACCTGGCAGCAGGTGTGGTATCAGGCGGGTGTCAGCATCATAATAGTAACTGAAGAAGGAAGCCTGAAGAAACAGGCCTGTTTTTTCAAAGTGTAGGTGTGGCACAGTGGATGATGTAGTCTGATGCATCAAGCACTGGTGTTTGAAAATCCTGGCTTATTCATGCCTGATTTATCTTCACAAAGGTCAGTTTCTCCGACAGGTGTCGACAGGTGAGTTCTCCTTGGGGTAATTATGGTCCCTGCAGCAGTAATAAACACATGCTCTGATGCCACACTGCTGGCCGGGCAGGAAAGCTTGTCCAGGACAAACTCGGCCAGTTGCGGCCACTAATCAAGTTTGGCTGCCCAGTAGTCCAGGGGATCTTCGATGTGGGGTGGCAGGGTACATTTCAAGTATGCCACAACCTGCTGTTTCAGGTTCTACTCTGTCTACCTGCTGCTGCTGGTGAATAGTTTCCTCAGTAGGCGGGTGAAGAAAACTGCTCGTCAGCAATTCTAAACTTAAGTTGCTGCTGATGGAGTTGGTACTGTTCCTGCCCCCCCCCCCCTTCACCCCCCAAGCAGCCATGGCAGTGGAACATAAGCGCAGAGGGCCCCCCTGGCAGACCTGTGTGAGGATGGGCGATGGCGCACATAGGCAGAGGCAAACTGACTACATAGGATGTCTCTATAGTAGTTCAGTTTTTCCTTCCTCTCAGTGGGTGTAAAAGAGGCCCCCATTTTGGACCGTTAGCGAGGGTCTAACATGGTGGAGAGGCAGTAGTCATCCCTCTGGCGAATGGAGACAATTCGGCTGTCACTACGCAAGCAAGTGAGCATCAGGCCATTTGCGCAAGTGACTCGGAGGGACTCCCTGCCTCCATCTCCTCTGCATACTGCCACGGTGTGTCTAGGTCCTCTGCCTCCTCTTCCTCATCCCCCTGTAGCTCCTCTGGCTTCTCCTGCTCCTCCTCTCCTGTCACCTGTGTAGAAAAACCACCCATTTCTCTACACATTTCTTGTGCTCGAATGTCCGTCTATATAATTAAGAAATCATTTATGACCTTTCTCTGTTAATATAATCAGTGCAACATATGGAGGGTGGAATTCCAATGGGTGGAAATGTCGCATATCAGCCTATGTTGGGGGATGCCGTTCTGCTGCTGCAGCTGAAGGAGGGTGTGTTTTGCGGTGTACGAGTGGCTGAAGTGCATGCAATGTTTCCAGGCCATTTTCAGGATGTCTTGCAGATGGGTGGAAGACTTCAGGAACGGCATTACAACTAGATTGAACACGGGTGCCATGCAGGGCGCATTGGTTCAGCCCTCCTTGACGCAGCGCCAACACCATGTTCTTCCCATTGTCGGTCACCATGGTTCCGATTTCGAGTTGTCGAGAATAAAGCCAGGATTTGATTTCTTGATGAAGGACATGGAGCATTTCTTCCCCTGTGTGACTCTGTTCGCCCAAGCAAATGAGGTGCAGAACAGCATGACACCACCGTGCCCTGAACATGTGGTATGCTGGAGGGGCACTTTGAATTGTCCCTCCTGTGGAGGCTGAGGACACGGTGGAGGATGAAGAGGAAGAGGCGGACATTGTCGCAGTACCAACGGCGTGAGAAAGTGGAGGCGGAAGCAGCGTAACCTGGCCAAGTTTCTGGTGTGGCTGGGCAGGAAACACATTTACCCAGTGGGCCGTAAAGGACATATATTGTCCTTGACCGTAGTTATAGCTCCACACGTCGGCACTGCCGTGCACTTTGGCAGACACCGACAGGCTCAAGGACTGGCCCACATTCTATATTACATATGTGTGCAGGGCTGGTACTGCAAAGAAATGATGGCTTGGGACTCTCCACCTTGACTCGGCACAAGCGATCAGTTATCTGATAGGTGCAGAGTCCACCACTTGGAAAGGGAGGGCCTGTAGCACCAGCAACTTTTCCAGGAGCATGTTCAGCTTCTGCGCCTTTGGATGAGTGCACGCATACTGTTGTCTCTTGGCAATCGCTGATGTGATTGATTGCTGACAGAATGACTGACGAGGAGTAGGAGGAACAGGAGCATCATGACCAGCAGATGATGAGAAGGACAGATCGCTCCCTTCGGCTGAGGTGGTGGAGCCTTGACTGCATAAAATTGGGTGCATGCCACTGGATGATGCAGCTGTTGCTGCGGCAGGCTGAACCAGCACATCGGAGCCATGGTTCTCCCAGGCCACTTTATCGTGATGCTGTATGTTTTGACGCAGGGTGGTGGTGCCAACATTGGCACCCTGCCCACGCTTGTTCACCTCCTCCGGTGGCCAAACAAAAAATTGGCACACTGCATAGTATGGCATTTTCCCCCCAACACTCCATACTGACTGCCTGCTACCGCTGCCTCCGTGAACCCCTGCACTGCTACTTTTCTGGCAGGTAGTCTCCTGCGAAGCGGGCGCTCTACCCCGGGCATGTTTGGCTCCTGATCTCCCACTACTGCCACCCTGCTGACTCCCGGCCACGCTACCACCTTGCTCGCTCAGTCGCTGCCTCACGCACAAGCTGCCACCCTCTTCTCCTGATGATGATGAAGCCCCTTCTTCACCAGGCTCCCAAGTGCGATCGGCTTCATCATCATCCACTACTATCTGCATGTAAATGATGTCCCCATCAATGGTCTAAGGGCCAGGAGCCTGACCGCTCGCGACATCAGCTCCCACGCGACTCTCATCATCACTACTTGCCCGCCTACTGGAGGTAGTGGTGGATCTCTCCTCCAGATCTTGGCTGGGCAGTAGCTGCTGACTGTCCTTTAGTAACTCGTCCTCGCTGAAAAGTGGAGCGGAGCCTACGGCATATAATACTTCTCTAGCAGAGGGAACAGAAAAAGGACAAAGACAGATTGAAGAGAGGTGAGGGCACAGGGTTGCTCCTGGGCCATGCCAACTAAGTGTTGTTTCTGAGGAACACACCGACTCTTGGCTGGGGGTGTCTGATGTCACTGCAACCAAGTAGAAAACCGAGTCAACCATTCAAGCACCGCTGGGTTGCTAGTCAAGACACGACCGCTAGATGACACCGGGAGCTCAGGCCTGCTGCCCCCCCTTTTTCTGCTGCTTGCGAGAAACATTTTGCCCACTGCCTGTCACTTTTCTGTCTGACATACAATTAAAAGGAAATTAATACACCCCCAAAAAGCTGTAGAACAATGTAACTTGACCGCAGAGCGGCAAATAAAACGTACTTGTTTTTTACACTAATACACCCCAAAAAAGGATGTAGTGCAATGTAACTGCACCGCAGAAAGGCAAATAATACATACTTTTTATAGTACAGTCCTGATCACTTGAAAAATGGCAAAAAAATCATATTTAGCATGGCTGGATCTTAACGAGTTTCCAAGTAGAGCTTCAACATGCAACAAGAAGAAATTACAGTGAGGCAAAACATTTTTTGAGCATTCAATTTAATGAAAACAACAAATAAACTGAAACAGGCTGTTTTTCAGCTGATCAAAAGTTTAGGACCACACCTCCAAAAAAAAACTAAAACCCCCAAATCAGAAATCCAACTTCCAAACATGAACTCAGTAATGAGTAGCTCCGCCGTTATTGTTTATCACTTCCAAAATTCGTTTCGGCATGCTTGATGCAAGCGTTTCCATGAGGTGAGTGGGAACATTTCTCCAAGTGGTGAAGACGGCCGCACGAAGGCCATCTACTGTCTGGAACTGTTGTCCATTTTTGTAAACTTCCCTTGCCATCCATCCCCAAAGGTTCTCAATTGGATTTAGATCAGGGAAAAGAGTGATGTTATTCTCCTGGAAGAAGTCCCTTGTCCTGCGGGCATTGTGTCTAGAGATGTCGCGAACATAAAATTTTCCGTTCGCGAGCGTACCGGGCGAACTGCCATAGACTTCAATAGGCAGGCGAATTTTAAAACGCACAGGGATTCTTTCTGGCCACAATAGTGATGGAAAAGTTGTTTCACGGGGACTAAGACCTGGACTGTGGCATGCCGGAGGGGAATCCATGGCAAAACTCCCATAGAAAATTACGTAGTTGACGCAGAGTCAGGTTTTAATCCATAAAGGGCATAAATCACCTAACATTCCTAAATTGTTTGGAATAACGTGCTTTTAAAACATCAGGTATGATGTTGTATCGATCAGGTAGTGTAAGGGTTACGCACGCTTCACAGTGACAGCCCAAACCCCCCGTTTAACTCACAGCAAACAACCGCAAACAGTCCATTTGCACAACCGCAAACTCCCCATTTTCACAAGGTCGGATACCAAGCTAGCCATGTCCCGTTCCTTGTCCTCACCGACGTCATTGAAGGTCTCTTCCTCCACCCCGCCACGTCCAACACTAAGGGTCCCCGAAAGGTGACCCCAAGCCCCCTGGGATGCCTGCTGTGGTTGGTCTTCCACCTCCTCAAAGCCACCTTCCTCCTCTGACTCCTCTTCTTGAGACTCCTCTCTCTGCGTTGCCGCGGGTCCAGCAATCAACGACGACAAGGCTGCTTCTGGTGGTGATGGTGACCACAACTCTTACTCTTCATGCTCATCTACGGCCTGATCCAGCACTCTTCGCAGGGCACGCTCCAGAAAAAATGCATATGGGATGAGGTTGATGATGTTACCTTGGGTTTGACTGACCAGGTTTGTCACCTCCGCAATGCCTGTCTTAGCACCCCGTTCATACAAATACTCGTTGACGGCTTTTTCTTGTTGGAGCAGACGGTCAAACATTAAGGGTGTTGAATTCCAACGTGTCAGGCTGTCGCAAATCAAGCGCCTCACTGGCATGTTGTTTCGCCGCTGTATATCTAAAAAGTGCGCCATGGCCGTGTAGGAACGCCTGAAATGGCCACACACCTTCCTGGCCTGCTTGAGGACATACAAAGCGTTGTACAATCAGATTCAACACATGTGCCATGCACGGCACATGTGTCAACTTGTCCAAATTCAATGCCGCCAACAAATTGCTTCCGTTGTCACACACCACTTTGCCGATCTCCAGTTGGTGCGGAGTCAGCCACTGATCCACCTGTGCGTTCAGGGCGGATAGGAGTGCTGATCCGGTGTGACTCTCTGCTTTCAGGCAAGTCAACCCCAAGACGGGGGGGAATAGCCCCTGGGGAGCTGGGGGGGTGCAGTTGATGTGGAGCAAGACGCAGCAGCAGAAGAGGACTCAGCAGAGGAGGCTATGGAAGAGGATGGAGTAGGAGGAGTAGAGGAGGTGGCAGCAGGCCTGCCTGCAAGTCGTGGCGGTGTCACCAACTCCTCAGTAGAGCCACGCATTCCATGCTTGGCAGCCGTCAGCAGGTTTACCCAATGCGCAGTGTACGTGATATACCTGCCCTGACCGTGCTTTGCAGACGAGGTATCAGTGGTCAGATGGACCCTTGCCCCAACACTGTGTGCCAGACATGCCATCACTTCCTTTTGCACAATCGAGTACAGGTTGGGGATTGCCTCTAGTGCAAAGAAATTTCGGCCGGGTACCTTCCACTGCGGTGTCCCAATAGCTACAATTTTTTGGAAGGCCTCAGACTCCACCAGCTTGTATGGTAAAAGCTGGCGGGCTAAGAGTTCCGACAAGCCAGCTGTCAGACGCCGGGCAAGGGGGTGACTTTGTGACATTGGCTTCTTACACTTAAACATGTCCTTGACAGACACCTGACTGTGGGCAGATGAGCAGGAACTGCTGAAGGTGAGAGGCGGAGTGGCGGATGGTTGAGAGGGGGCAAGGAGGACAGCAGTGGTTGACGTGGCTGAAGATGCTGGACCAGGAGGAGGATGGCGGCTTTGAGTTTGTGTGCTGCTTGTACTCATGTGTTGATCCCATAGGCGTTTGTGATTTGAGATCATGTGCCTTCGCAAAGCAGTTGTACCTAGGTGGGTGTTGGACTTCCCACGACTCAGTTTATTTTGGCACAGGTTGCAAATGGCATCGCTGTTGTCAGAGGCAGACACACAAAAAAAATGCCACACTGATGATCTCTGCAATGACGGCATTCTGGTGGTGGCAACAGCATGTATTGATTGGCGTGCTGTCTGGCTGACCCCGGGTGCCGATGCATGCTGTCTGACTGTGCCACTAGCTCCTTGCGACAACCTCCCCCTGCTTCCAACTCGTCTCCTCCTCCTCTCTGTCTCCCCATCTGAACTTTCCCCCTGTTCTTCTTCTCCTCGAGCGGGCACCCACGTGACATCCACGGACACATCGTCATCATCCACCACTTCACTTGTATCTGACAACTCAGCAAAGGAAGCAGCAGCGGGTACAACATCATCATCATCACACCGTACGTCCATGTGTGTAATGCTGCCTGACTGAGACATATCCCTGTTATCTACATCCTCTGGCAATAATGGTTGTGCATCACTCATTTCTTCCAACTGATGTGTAAATAACTCCTCTGACAGATCAAGTGAAGCAGCTGTGGTGCTAGTGTTGGTGGTGGCGGCAGGCGGGCGAGTGGTAACTTGAGAGGCGCCCGAAGCTGAGCTAAAGGAGGATGGTGCGTCAAGGTTCCGAGCGGAAGCTGTAGAAGATTGGGTGTCCTGTGTTAGCCAGTCAACTATGTCCTCAGAACTTTTCGAGTTCAGGGTACGTGGCCTCTGAACACTGGGCATTATTCTAGGGCCAAAGGGAATCACAGCACCACGACCACAATGGCCCCTGCGGGGTGGCCTGCCTCTGCCTGTCATTTTTTTCAGATTAGTTTACAGTAGGTGTTTGTGAGATTGTGTTTTCAGCACGACAGCGTCGCGCTGATACTCGGCGACGTGGTGCCGAGATCTCGCACTCACTGGGATAGCGACAGCACATCCCAGCAAGCGCGTCATAGAAGCGACGGGAGATCCGACTTGGATTCCCGCCAATTCTACACGTGTGCGGCGTTTGTTATGAATCCTGAGGGGGAAGTCCCCGCCGGATTTTAAATAAAAATTCGGCCTGGGTCCCGCCCTCAGGAGCATACCGGGCCCTTAGGTCTGTTATGGGTTGTAAGGAGAGCCCCCCCTACGCCGAAAAAAACGGCGTAGGGGTCCCCCTACAATCCATACCAGACCCGTATCCAAAGCACGCTACCCGGCCAGCCAGGAAGGGAGTGGGGACGAGCGAGCGCCCCCCCCCCTCCTGAGCCGTACCAGGCTGCATGCCCTCAACATGGGGGGTTGGGTGCTCTGGGGCAGGGGGCGCACTGCGGCCCCCCCACCTCAGAGCACCCTGTCCCCATGTTGATGAGGACAGGGCCCCTTCCCGACAACCCTGGCCGTTGGTTGTCGGGGTATGCGGGCGGGAGGCTTATCGGAATCTGGGAGCCCCCTTTAATAAGGGGGCCCCCAGATACCGGCCCCCCACCCTAAGTGAATGAAAACAAGAAGAGAAGACGAAGAATCGGGGTGCGCCGAGACAACAAGACAGAAGGAGAAGACAGAAGGAGAAGACAGAAGGAGAAGACAGAAGGAGAAGACAGAAGGAGAAGACAGAAGGAGAACCCCGGAGAGTTGAGAAGACCCCCCCGGATAGCGGAGAAGACCCGTCGGGATATCGGAAGAAGAAGAGCCCCCCCCGGAGACAGAAGACAGAAGGAGACAACAAGACAGAAGGAGAAGACAGAAGGAGAACCCCGGAGAGTTGAGAAGACCCCCCCGGATAGCGGAGAAGACCCGTCGGGATATCGGAAGAAGAAGAGCCCCCCCCGGAGACAGAAGACAGAAGGAGACAACAAGACAGAAGGAGAAGACAGAAGGAGAACCCCGGAGAGTTGAGAAGACCCCCCGGATAGCGGAGAAGACCCGTCGGGATATCGGAAGAAGAAGAGCCCCCCCCTGGTAAAAGAGCTAATAAAGAAGACAGGGGGCGGCCTCCGGAGCAGAAAAATAAAATATTTTAATACACTGTGTGGTTTATTTGTGTTTTTACCACTTTTCTTGCAGGTGAATGGGTAGGGGTACGATGTACCCCATACTCATTCACTTAGGGTGGGGGGCCGGTATCTGGGGGCCCCCTTATTAAAGGGGGCTCCCAGATTCCGATAAGCCTCCCGCCCGCATACCCCGACAACCAACGGCCAGGGTTGTCGGGAAGGGGCCCTGTCCTCATCAACATGGGGACAGGGTGCTCTGAGGTGGGGGGGCCGCAGTGCGCCCCCTGCCCCAGAGCACCCAACCCCCCATGTTGAGGGCATGCAGCCTGGTACGGCTCAGGAGGGGGGGGGGGGGGCGCTCGCTCGTCCCCACTCCCTTCCTGGCTGGCCGGGTAGCGTGCTTTGGATACGGGTCTGGTATGGATTGTAGGGGGACCCCTACGCCGTTTTTTTCGGCGTAGGGGGGGCTCTCCTTACAACCCATAACAGACCTAAGGGCCCGGTATGCTCCTGAGGGCGGGACCCAGGCCGGATTTTTATTTAAAATCCGGCGGGGACTTCCCCCTCAGGATTCATAACAAACGCCGCACACGTGTAGAATTGGCGGGAATCCAAGTCGGATCTCCCGTCGCTTCTATGACGCGCTTGCTCTCCATCGCGGCAAGCCAGCTCGGCGCTGGCTCCCGCGATGGGGCTCGTATGTGCTCAATCTCGCCGAGAAATACAGCGAGATTGACACAAAATCGGGTTCACCTACTGTAGTTGTACTATGCGTGCAAGCTACTGTGACACCAGATATGAATGGCACTGTGCACTGGCAGAAGTTGGCAGAGTAGACGCTGTAGGCCTGACACACACGCTTGCAGACAACTAACTGCTATTCAATCTATTACAGTCAAAATTGTTTTTTTTTTTTAAATCTAATGTACTGTGACACCAGATATGAGTTGCGCTGGTGACACTATGCACTTGCACGGCCTGAAACACACACACGCGTGCAGGCAACTGACTGCTATTTATTCACAGTCAAAATTGTTGTTTTTCTTTAAATGTAATCTAATGTGACACCAGATATGAGTTGCGCTGGTGACACTATGCACTTGCAGGGCCTTAAACACACACACGCGTGCAGGCAACTGACTGCTATTTATTCACAGTCAAAATTGTTGTTTTTCTTTAAATGTAATCTAATGTGACACCAGATATGAGTTGCGCTGGTAACACTATGCACTTGCAGGGCCTTAAACACACACACACACACGTGCAGGCAACTGACTGCTATTTATTCACAGTCAAACTTTTTTTATTTTTTTAAATGTAATCTAC
Organism: Bufo bufo; assembly: GCF_905171765.1. Lineage (NCBI taxonomy): Eukaryota > Metazoa > Chordata > Amphibia > Anura > Bufonidae > Bufo > Bufo bufo. The sequence continues at coordinate 424,974,571 of NC_053390.1, forward strand.
TGTAACACCAGATATGAGTTGCGCTGGTGACACTATGCACTTGCAGGGCCTTAAACACACACACGCGTGCAGGCAACTGACTTCTATTTATTCACAGTCAAAATAATATTTTTTTTTTAATGTAATCTACTGTGACACCAGATATGAGTTGCACTGGTGACACTATGCACTTGCAGGTCATGAAACACACACGCGCGTGTAGGCAACTGACTGCTATTATATTACAGTCAAAAAAACAGATATGAGTGGTGGCACTGGGCAAGTGGGCACAGTATACGCTGTGAGCCTGACACACACGCTGGCAGGCAACTGCAATTAGATTACACAGGGGAAAAAAAGCAGTCTGATGTTCTAGCCCTAAAAAGGGCAGAGATCAGATGAGTCTTTCAGGACTGTAGTGGACACTGAATACACTAGCCTAGCTATCGATTTCCCTATTAAATCAGCAGCAGCACTGTCCCTCCTCTCACTAAGAATGCAGCTTCCGAATGAATCTAAAATGGATGGTGTCAGGAGGTGGGAGGGTCTGGGAGGGAGGGTATGATGCTGATTGGCTGGAATGTGTCTGCTGACTGTGAGGTACAGGGTCAAAGTTTACTCAATGATGACGAATAGGGGGCGGACCGAACATTGCATATGTTTACCCGCCGCGGCGAATGCGAACAAGCTATGTTCGCCGGCGAATAGTTCGGGACATTGTGTACTGTAGCGTTGACCTGTTGAAAAACCCAGTTGTTACCACACAGACGAGGGCCCTCAGTCATGAGGAATGCTCTTTGCAACATCTGGACATAGCCAGCGACCGTTTGACGCCCCTGCACTTCCTGAAGCTCCATTGTTCCACTGAAGGAAAAAGCACCCCAGACCATTATGACGCCCCCTCCACTGTGGCACGTAGAAAACATCTCAGGTGGGATCTGCTTGTCATGCCTGTAATGTTGGAAACCATCAGGACCATCAAGGTTAAATTTTTTCGTATCAGAGAATAAAACTTTCTTCCACCTTTGAATGTCCCTTGTTTGGTGCTCTCTTGCAAAGTCGTTCAAGGAGATGAGGTCTTTGAAGACGTTTTTTGTTTTTGAAGCCCTTCTATCTCAGATGCCGTCTGATGGTTATGGGGCTGCAGTCAGCACCAGTAAGGGCCTTAATTTGGGTCGAGGATCGTCCAGTGTCTTAACGGACAGCCAATTGGATCCTGCGGCTCAGTGCTGCTGAAATTTTTTGGGTCTTCCACTTGACTTTTTTGTTCCATAACCCTCAGGATCATTTAAGAAATTCCAAATGACTGTCTTACTGCGTCCCACCTCAGCAGCGATGGCGCGCTGTGACAGACCCTGCTTATGCAGTTCAACAACCCATCCACGTTGAAAAAGGGAGAGTTTTTTTGCCTTTGCCATCACAACGTGTGACTACCTGACAGAAAATGACAATGAATCCACATCTTTGCACAGATTTGGCCTTTTAAAGGCTTTTTTTTTTACACTAATACACCCCAAAAGAAACTGTAGAGCAATTTAAATGCTCTGCAGAATGGTTAATATGACGTACGTATATGTCCTATAAATACACCCTGCAACACAGCACTTGCACCCCATTAACAAACAAGTTTTGCTTGAATTACAGAGGTATCATCTAGTGCAAACCTAAAAGCAGCAGTATGATAGCAATTTGGATCCCCAATAAGTGCAGCAAGGTGTAATAGAATTGTTCCTATTACCCAGGCTGTACACTCTCCTATTGCACCTTGTTCTCCTTAGAACATAGCGTAGATGATGCGCCCCTATGCTTTCCCTACACCTTGAATAATCTTTAACTGAACTTGTAAATAGTTTTTTCATACACTAAAGTATCTTCTACCACTGTCCCTAGTGCCTGCTTACGTCTCTCCCTGCACTAAGCACACTGGAAAATGGCAGAATCCAAAATGGCTGAGACTATTTATAGGGCTGTGACATCACAGGGGCTGGCTGGCTGCTGATTGGCTGCATGCATGGCATTGTGGGTGATCCCTTGTTCTCAGAGTTCTTTGCTCTATGTCCTAACATGTGCAGCAGCCATTTTAGGAAAAAATATGATTCGTTACCACCAAGCGTGAGGAAATTCAGATTCGGTGCAAATCAAATTTTTCCAGAAATTCGGATTGAATTCCACTTTGTCAACTTCGATTCGCTAATCTCTAGTGATCATTGACAAATCTGCAGCAATTTGGCATTTCTATCTGTGTTCGGTATTCTTTCCATTAATGAGTAAAACAAAAAGCCCATAAGAAAGGGGATCACTCACATAATGAGAATTTTCAATGCAGAGCCAAGTTCAGAATTGTTCTCTTTATTCTATATATAAGTACTGTCAGCAATATACGGAATGCTTCCTTAAACCTCAGTTTGCCAAAGTGATACACAGCACTGCCAAGATAATCCAAGTAGCTGGACTCCATCAGGGTAGCACAAAAATAAAAAATAAATAACAGAATATGGCTGCTCTAAAACTTAACTTTCAATAAATATACATTAAAAACAATCAGGGTTAAAACAGACAACTTTATTGATACCTGGTTGGTCCTGCCAGTAGCATATGCTTGTTTCAAAAATTAAAGGGAACCTTTCATGTTGAACATGGTGTCTGAGCTGAAGGCAGCATGTTATAGAGCTGGAGGAGCTGAGCAGATTGATATACTTTATGGTTTTGTGGGAACAGATTCAGTAGAACTTATAATTTATTCATTTAAATTCCCACTCATTCTGGGTTTTGAGGTCAAGTAGACGGTCCTATCAGTGATTGACAGCCTTCCCTCCATGACGGTGTATACAGAGATAGCTGTTAATCACTGACCACCTCTTTGACTTCAAAGCCCAGAAATTAATAAATTACATGTACTAAATCTGGTCCCACAAAACTACATATCAATCTGCTTAGCTCCTCCTGCTCTATAACATGCTACCTTCAGATCAAACACCATGTTCAACATGAGTGATTCCCTTTCAGCCATGCATGTGAAATTATGCATTGCCAGTACTTGATAATTACTTTGATAATTATAGCATGGTGCTGTATTCATGTTTTTTGTGCAGTAGTATCCTTAAACCAGTATGGTGTTTGATCAGATATGTCTCTAATGTAGCCCCACTGATATGTTTTTCTATTTTCCCTGCATGGTGTTTCTCAGATTGCCTTTACTGCCTAGTACTAAAGAACTAAAAATTGTTTCAGCAACAGTCCCTGATGACTACTCAATTCTGGGCCTGATCATTAGTTTTCCAGTGGTTTCACAGTATGCCTCTAGTAGCCTAGTAGTATAATTACAGTCACTGGTGTGATGTGCTTCCACACTAGGACATACCTTTTATGAATAGGCTTGATAAGTTGTGCTTATTTCTCCACTGTTATGTTTGTTGTGAAACTATTCACCTTCCCTTTGGACTCCAATCTTTGTGAGACATTTTAACATTATTGTACTCCTGATCGTATGTGGACCAGAACGTACACCTGTGTGCTGTCCGCATGTGTATGTCCATTCTGCGGCCCTGCAAAAAAATAGAACATGTCCTATCCTTGTCTGCATTATGGACAAGGAGAGGACTGTTCCATTAGGGGGCGGCCGTTCTCTTTTGCAAAATGGCTGCACACGGCTGGCAATAATCAGGCCAGTCTAGGAGTAACAAGTGCTCATTACTAAAGTAGCAGATCGTAAACACTGGTATCTACAACTTCTCAAAAAAATTAAGGGAACACTTAAACAACACAATGTAACTCAACCTGTCCTGTTATGAAGCAACACTAATTGTGAATCAATTTCTCTTGCTGTTGTGCAAATTGAACAGACAACAGGTAGAAATGATAGGCAATTAGCAAGACAACCCCTATAAAGGAGTGGTCCTGCAGGTGGTGACCACAGACCATTTCTCTGTTCTCATTCTTTATGGCTGTTGTTTTGGTCAGTTTTTTATTTTGTCATTTCTCTCAACCCTAGAAGTAGCATCAGGCGGTGTCTAAAACCCACACAAGTTACTCAGGTAGTGCTGCTCATCCAGGATGGCACATCAATGTGAGCTATGGCAAGAAGGTTTGCTGTGTCTGTCAGCGTAGTGTCCAGAGCATGGAGGCGCTACCAGGAGACAGGCCAGTACATCAGGAGACGTGGAGGAGGCCGTAGGAGGGCAACAACCCAGCAGCAGGACCGCTACCTCCGCCTTTATGTAGGAAGGAATAGGAGAAGCATTGCCAGAGCCCTGCAAAATAGCTTCCAGCAGTCCACTAATATCCATGTATCAAACTGTCAGAAACAGACTCCATGAGGGTGGTATGAGGGCTTGACGTCCACAAGTTGGTATTGTGCTTACATTTCACTGTTTAAAGAAACAGACCCTTGGGTAGACCAAGGAAATAATCAGTACTAAATGGTTCAATAGCCTGTGGCTATATAGTTCCTGTTTTTGGCCAATTTTGTTTTAAAATGTGACATTTATTATTTTTATTTAAGATTATTAATGTGCCCAAATAGATTAAAATTGGATGTAGTCGTATGATAGGATAAGGGTATATTGTTACTATGTATTTCCCTTCTATTAGTATATATTCTTTCTCTTTATTTTTCATGGATTTATTTTTTCTCACATTTGAGAGACCTCTTAGGATATTAACTTCATATCCCTTTAAAGTGCTGTGTCTTTTTATTTATTAGTTTTGATAAAGTTATAATAATTGTAACATGATTGTAGCCAGTCTGCTACTTAGTTACCACCACACACTGATTGAATGGTGTTAGGGTGTTATTGCTGGCTGTTAGGTGTATCCATTTTGTATCAGAAAATACAGTAAATCTGTGAAAAATAAAAGAGAAAATATATACTAACACAAGGGAAATACACTGTAACAATATACCCCTATCCTATCATATGACTATATCCAATTTTAATCTATTTGGGCATATTAATAATCTTAAATATAAATAATAAATGTTATGTTTTAAAACAAAATGGCCCAAAACAGAAACTACACTGCTCAAAAAAATAAAGGGAACACAAAAATAACACATCCTAGATCTGAGTTAATTAAATATTCTTCTGAAATACTTTGTTCTTTACATAGTTGAATGTGCTGACAACAAAATCACACAAAAATTAAAAAATTTAAATCAAATTTTCAACCCATGGAGGTCTGGATTTGGAGTCACACTCAAAATTAAAGTGGGAAAACACACTCCAGGCTGATTCAACTTTGATGTAATGTCCTTAAAACAAGTCAAAATGAGGCTCAGTAGTGTGTGTGGCCTCCACGTGCCTGTATGACCTCCCTACAACGCCTGTGCATGCTCCTGATGAGGTGGTGGACGGTCTCCTGAGGGATCTCCTCCCAGACCTGGACTAAAGCATCTACCAACTCCTGGACAGTCTGTGGTGCAACGTGACGTTGGTGGATAGAGCGAGACATGATGTCCCAGATGTGCTCAATTGGATTCAGGTCTGTGGAACGGGCGGGCCAGTCCATAGCATCAATGCCTTCGTCTTGCAGGAACTGCTGACACACTCCAGCCACATGAGGTCTAGCATTGTCTTGCATTAGGAGGAACCCTGGGCCAACTGCATCAGCATATGGTCTCACAAGGGGTCTGAGGATCTCATCTCGGTACCTAATGGCAGTCAGGCTACCTCTGGCGAGCACATGGAGGGCTGTGTGGCCCTCCAAAGAAATGCCATCCCACACCATTACTGACCCAATGCCAAACCTGTCATGCTGGAGGATGTTGCAGGCAGCAGAACGTTCTCCACGGCGTCTCCAGACTCTGTCACATGTGCTCAGTGTGAACCTGCTTTCATCTGTGAAGAGCACAGGGCGCCAGTGGCGAATTTGCCAATCTTGGTGTTCTCTGGCAAATGCCAAACGTCCTGCACGGTGTTGGGCTGTAAGCACAACCCCCACCTGTGGACGTCGGGCCCTCATATCACCCTCATGGAGTCTGTTTCTGACCGTTTGAGCAGACACATGCACATTTGTGGCCTGCTGGAGGTCATTTTGCAGGGCTCTGGCAGTGCTCCTCCTGTTCCTCCTTGCACAAAGGCAGAGGTAGCGGTCCTGCTGCTGGGTTGTTGCCCTCCTACGGCCTCCTCCACGTCTCCTGATGTACTGGCCTGTCTCCTGGTAGCACCTCCATGGTCTGGACACTACGCTGACAGACACAGCAAACCTTCTTGCCACAGCTCGCATTGATGTGCCATCCTGGATAAGCTGCACTACCTGAGCCACTTGTGTGGGTTGTAGACTCCGTCTCATGCTACCACTAGAGTGAAAGCACCGCCAGCATTCAAAAGTGACCAAAACATCAGCCAGGAAGCATAGGAACTGAGACGTGTCTGTGGTCACCACCTGCAGCACCACTCCTTTATTGGGGGTGTCTTGCTAATTGCCTATAATTTCCACCTGTTGTCTATCCCATTTGCACAACAGCATGTGAAATTGATTGTCACTCAGTGTTGCTTCCTAAGTGGACAGTTTTATTTCACAGAAGTGTGATTGACTTGGAGTTACATTGTGTTATTTAAGTGTTCCCTTTATTTTTTTGAGCAGTGTATATAGCCATAGGCTACTGAACCATTTAGTGCTTACATTTCAACACCGTGCAGGGCTATTGGCATTTGCCAGAGAACACCAAGATTGGCAGAGAGCACATGTGACAGACATGACAGTCTGGAGACGCCATGGAGAACGTTCTGCTGACTGCAACATCCTCCAGCATGACCATTTTGGCAGTGGGTCAGTATTGGTGTGGGGAAGCATTTCTTTGGAGGTCCGCACAGCCCTCCATGTACTGGCCTGAGGTACCTTGCCTGCTATTAGGTACCAGGATGAGATCCTCAGACCAAATGTAGGTGCAGTGGGCCCTGGGTTCCTTCTAATGCATGACAATGCTAGGCCTCATGTGGCCGAAGTGTGTCAGCAGTTCCTGCATGGTAAAGGCATTGATGCTATGGACTGGCCTGCCCGTTCCCCAGACCTGAATCCAATCGAGCACATCTGGGATATCATGTCTCGTTCCATCCACCAATGCCATGTTGCACCGTAGACTGTCCAGAAGTTGACTGATAATTTAATCTAGGTCTGGGACAATATCTCTCAGGAGAACATCCACTGCCTCAGGAGCAAGCCCAGGCATTGTAAGGAGGTCATACAGGCACATGGAGGCCAAACACAGTACTGAGCCTCATTTCCTTGTCTTAAGGCATTTCCACTGAAGTTGGATCAGCCTGAAATTTGATTTTCCACTTTGATTTTGATTATCATTCCAAATCCAGACCCCTATGGGACATTCATTTTGATTTACATTGATAATTTTTATGTTTTATTGTTCTCAACACATTCCACTATGTAATAAATAAAGATTTGCAACTGGAATATTTCATTCATTGAGAATTGAGATCTATGATGTGGTATTTTAGTGTTCCCTTTATTTTTTTGAGCAGTGTAGTTCAGTCTCTTCACAGTACACACACAATATTTACAAGGTTGAATATAGAATAGCAAACTTCAGGATGAATAACTCTAAGACTCTGAGAAGATCTTTCTAAGTCAACTAAAGGGTTGAACCATCCTTCATAAATTCTTGTAAAAGCATGCTGGGTGCCAAAGCAATATACCCTTTTTACTAGCAGTAAGCCCTGTTGCCATAAACAAGTGGTTGCACCTACTCTCTGTCCTTTGCACCAGTTCTTAAATTGGCCCTCAACAGTCTGTATATTCTGTACGTCTTTCCTTCTTAGAAGATGTTAACCTTTCCTCAGCATGCAAGGATGGAGGCTCTTTGGAGTCGGCCTCATACTGCACAGGCAACATGCAGCTCCACACTCGGTACTGACCTGAACTGCCTGACCTGACTTTTTTTTTGGATTCACACTTACTTTACCTGCCCTGACCCCTTTCTGTTTCCTGACTATCCCCCTGTCCTTTGCATAGGTGTCTCTGACCCCAGTGGGTCAGCAGCCAACCACACCTAGACTATTACGAGAGGTAGAGGCCTGGTGGCTCCACTTCAGTGAATGTCAGATTCTTGTATAGGGATTAAAAGGTGCAAACTAAGGAACTAACAGGGTAACACCCTCAGGATTGGCCAAAGTCAAACCAGTTGGCTGGCGCTAGTGATGAGTTAATTGAATTATCCAAAGTGGACTTCGATCTGAATTTCAGGAAAAATTGATAATCCGTTATGAGAGAGAGGTGACCCTGTGACCAGTAATCTCAATGAGTTCCTAGCAATCTTTTGCACAGTCTTTGAGGGACCCGTACCTACCTCTTCTGCTCCCTGCTCCCTGTTGCAACTTTGCCAGGGTGATCTGTCTGTCGGAGGCACAATATCTCCTCTGAGGTGACCTGGAACAATAAGGCTTTAGTTCAGCATTGTGGGAGGGCCTGTCAGATTATATTAAGGGTAAACTGGAAGGTTATTGAAGACCTCCAAAGTTGATGCCTTATTTACAGAGATCTATGATTCCTTCTCCTTCTTCTTTGCCTGTAACAGAATCCATGCAGATTTCTATATGTGTATATGTTTCGAGCAACAGGAGTTTGCCTGTTGCTTGAAATTCCCCTAGTTACTAACTTTCAGCAGTTGCTATGCAAGGGCCTTGAATCTGAATTTAATTGTCATCTAGCATTGCCTGGTTGATTAGGGTTATGTCAGGAATTGTCATGGCGATACTCCATGACTGCTGCCATCCTGCTATCCGGGATGGGCATGGGCACTGCATCACTCACTTAGCTTCTACCTGAGGCTGGCTGCCAGACTCCTGTGTCTCATGCTTAAAGCTGCAGCCTGGCTGCTAGATCTCTTTCTATGTGTTAGTGTCTATTCATTGAACCTATCCCTGTCGCACTGAAAGGGTTAACTAACTTTTCTTCTTTTTGGTTTCACTTTCTTGCTAGATTCTACAAAAGAGCTGTAGTCCGTTTGTCTGTCTGTGTACTAAATTCTGCCTGTTTCCCGGATCCTGTATCTCTGCCGCCTGACCTAACCCATGGCCGTTCATCATACTGACTCTGAGCCGCCTGTCCTTACCTCTGTACTGTTCCTCAGATTTGCACGTACTATGTCTGCCCTGACCTCTGCCTGCTTCATGATCCCAAGGGCATTACATCGGTGTCTCTGACCCAAATGGAACAGCAGCTAACCATATCCAGACTATTCCAAGAGGGAGAAGCCTGGTGGCTCTGCTCTCCTTCAGTGAAGGCCAGATCCTTATATAGGAGTTAAGGGGTGAAAACTAGGGGACTGCCTGGATAACGCCCTCAGGACTAGCCCAAAATCAAACCAGTTGGTTAGCACAGTGGGTCCACACTCACTGCCCATAGCAAGTAATCTTTTGGCCTCTAGTATTCTGTTAGGCCTCAAGCATACGACAGTAGTGTTCATCCGTGGCCGTTGTGCCGTTTTCCATTTTTTTTCGCGGACCCATTGACTTTCAATGGGTCCGTGGAAAATTCGGAAAATGCACCGTTTTGCAGCCGCATCCGTGATCCGTGTTTCCTGTCCGTCAAAAAATTAAGACCTGTCCTATTTTTTTGACGGACAACGGTTCACGGACCCATTCAAGTCAATGGGTCCGTGAAAGAACACGAATGCACACAAGATTGGCATCCGCGTCCGTGATCCGTGGCTGTAGGTTACTTTCATACAGACGGATCCGAAGATCCGTCTGCATAAAAGCTTTTTTAGAGATGAGTTTTCACTTCGTGAAAACTCATATCCGACAGTATATTCTAACACAGAGGCGTTCCCATAGTGATGGGGACGCTTCTAGTTAGAATATACTACCAACTGTGTACATGACTGCCCCCTGCTGCCTGTCAGCACCCGATCTCTTACAGGGGGCTGTGATCCGCACAATTAACCCCTCAGGTGCTGCACCTGAGGGGTTAATTGTGCATATCATAGCCCCCTATAAGAGATCAGGGGCTGCCAGGCAGGAGGGGGAAGACCCCCCTCCCTCCCCAGTTTGAATATCATTGGTGGCCAGTGTGCGGCACCCCCCCCCTATTGTAATATCATTGGTGGCAAGTGTGCGGCCCCCCCGGCCCCCCCTCTATTGTATTAATATCATTGGTGGCCAGTGTGCGGCCTCCCCTCCCCCCGATCATTGGTGTCAGCGGAGATTCCGATCGGAGTCCAAGTTTAATCGCTCTGGAGCTCCGATCGGTAACCATGGCAACCAGGACGCTACTGCAGGCCTGGTTGCCATGGTTACTTAGCAATATTACAATATTAGAAGCATCATACTTACCTGCTGGCTGCTGCGCTGTCTGTGTCTGGCCGGGAGCTCCTCCTACTGGTAAGTGACAGGTCTGTGCGGCGCATTGCTTAATGATCTGTCACTTACCAGTAGGAGGAGCTCCGGGCCAGACACAGACAGCGCAGCAGCCAGCAGGTAAGTATGATGCTTCTAATATTGTAATATTGCTAAGTAACCATGGCAACCAGGCCTGCAGTAGCGTCCTGGTTGCCATGGTTACCGATCGGAGCCCCAGAGCAATTAAACTGGGACTCCGATCGAAATCTCCGCTGACACCAATGATCGAGGGGGGGGGAAGAGGGGAGGCCGCACACTGGCCACCAATGATATTAAAACAATAGAGGGGGAGCGGGGGGGGGCCGCACACTGGCCACCAATGATAATACAATACAGGGAGGGGGGGGGGCGACAGAGGCGGCACACTGGCCACCAATGATATTACAATAGAGGGGGGCAGGGGGGCCGCACACTGATGATATTCAAACTGGGGAGGGAGGGGGGTCTGCCCCCTGCTGCCTGGCAGCCCCTGATCTCTTACAGGGGGCTATGATACGCACAATTAACCCCTTCAGGTGCGGCACCTGAAGGGTTAATTGTGCTGATCACAGCCCCCTGTAAAAGATCGGGTGCTGCTAGGCAGCAGGGGGCAGTCATGTACACAGTTTGTAGTATATTCTAACTAGAAGCGTCCCCATCACTATGGGAACGCCTCTGTGTTAGAATATACTGTCGGATATGAGTTTCACGATGTAACTCATATCCGACAGTATATTCTAACATAGAGGCGTTCCCATGGTGATGGGGACGCTTTAAGTTAAAATATACCATCGGATTGGAGAAAACTCCGATCCTATGGTATATTAACTCCTGACTTTACATTGAAAGTCAATGGGGGACGGATCCGTTTGAAATTGCACCATATTGTGTCAACGTCAAACGGATCCGTCCCCATTGACTTGCATTGTAATTCAGGACGGATCCGTTTGGCTCCGCACGGCCAGGCAGACACCAAAACAACTTTTTTTTCATGTCCGTGGATCCTCCAAAAATCAAGGAAGACCCACGGACGAAAAAACGGTCATGGATCACGGACCAACGGAACCCCGTTTTGCGGACCGTGAAAAAATACGGTCGTGTGCATGAGGCCTTACTTTGATCTTTTTCTAGTTAGTGTGTATTCTGTGTTTTTTTAATACTTTTTTATATTTGTAGGTCCACAGAGTTTAGTATTTTCTGTGTATTCTGGAATCTGTGTTTCCACAGAGTCTAGTATGTTGCTTTGTTTGGAATCTGTTGCTATAGCATGGTTATGGCTATTGTTGAATTTAATTTAGATAGGATCAAATTGCCCGTTCAATATTTCTGCATTTCTGTTCATTGTCATTCATCTGCCATCTACCTCTATGCCATTCATCTGCCTTTTACTCCATTTCTGGATCATTTCCTCCTTCTGTGATCTTCAGCATTCAATCTGTCTTCCACTGATGAGTTTATTTAAGTGTGTTGTTTTCTGGCATTATTGATAACTGCTTCATTTACTGTATATGCTTTTTTCCCCAGTTCTGAAATTCAGCAATACTGTTAGTCCTGGGAGTATATGAATACCAAGAGCCATAGCCAGGACGTGGGAAAGGTGACCGCTATAGATAAAGTCCAAATCTGTTTGCTTTCAGTATTATAAATTTTATTATTTTTCAAAAGAAAACAAACATACAATAGGAAACAATAAAGAATTATGTTCCAGAACTAAATATGTAGCAATAAGAGAACATAAACAATATGCTTACTGTGTGAATTCTAGATGTAGGATGAGTACTGATAGTTGCAATGGAGCAGGGTGAGAGTATAGTTAACATAATTATATAAAGAGTAAGACCAACTCGATGTTGAGAGGCCATGCAAGGCTATAATTCACATAAGTTTACAGAAAGAAAGCCAAGTAAAATGAACTATTAACATAACAAGAAAAATAGAAACATACAGAGAACCAGTAAGGTGATGGAATGATCGCAAAGTAGTTAGGGCAATCGAAGAGCTATAGTATGTCTCTTATCGGTAGTAGAATGAACAATTGAGGCTACAGTGGTTGTGCACTGAGGGTGTTTAATTTGCGCACTCAATATAGGAAATAAATCTACAGGCTGTGGAGTTGCCCAAAGCTATGATTTTTTTTTTATATACATATGTATTATTAATGGCTCCACAGATCCCCTGTATAGAGGGAATTGTGGGAATTTTCCAGTATCTAGCTAGTACCAGTTTAGCAATACTGAACCTTACATGCTAAAGGCTGAAAATGAGGTGGAAATCTTTGCATTCCTATAAACAACAGGGTAACCTGTGGGGAGGGTGGTACTTGATGGTCAGTCAGTGTGGAGATTTAATGAAATACTGACTCCCAATAGTGTTTCAGGAGAGGACAATACCATAAAAATCGGCTTAATGATCCCTGCTGACCGCATTCCCTAGAAGTAACAGGATATATAGCATGTAGACAGTCTGGGGTATAATTCCATTCTAAGAGGGTTTTCATTGCTGACTCATAATGAGAGCTACATAATAAAAGGGTTATTACTACATGCAGTGCTTGAGTCCATTTGACTTGGGTAAATGTCTGATTCCATGATTCCATCCAGTTTGAATGGCCATGATTGTATAAACTTATGAATAGGCCCATAAAAGGGTCTAAGACCCTTATGAGTTATTGTATGGGTTTATATGCAAATTAGTTTTTGATAGAAAATGTCTAAGTATTTGTAAAGATCTCCACTTGGCAATAAGTGATACATCATCAGATCTGCATATTGTTTAATAGTCTCTTGATAATATGCCCCATGTCCAAAATGGTATGTATGCCTCCACGAGTCCAGCCATCCAGGTTCAAATATGGAATCAGCAGATAAAATAATTGCTATTGGAGATATATCTTTAGACCAGTTCTCCAGGGCAGTTTTCATAGTTGGAGAAATATTAGTTGGGAATAATGCCCGCCAGAAACTGGCATACAAAAGAGACTTGAGGTCCGAGGGGTATGCTAAAGTATAGTCTATATGTACCCAATGTTTAGCAGTGTCTAATTTGTACCAGTGTCTAAAAGGGGAAGCTTGGAAAGCTACAGATGCAGTAGAGTTAACACACATGCTTTATGAGACGTGTTATCTAAACTAAATGCGTTAAGCAAACACCTTCAATTGCTTTTCAATGGCTATTGTTTCAAGATAACGCGATGAGTTAAGAAATTTGATTTAAAAGTTTGAGTGTTAACCCTGCTACATCTGTAGATATTAGCTTCTAAGGTCTTGGACATCCAGGCCCCCATCTCTTTTGTCTTTGGTAAGGAGTCTAAATGGTAGTCTGGTTTTATGGCCTACCCAAAGATAATTAGACGTGATGGAGTGCAAAGTTTTGAAAACGTTTGTGGTAGGGATATACGGTAAGAAGGGTCGTGGAATAATAGATGATCTTGGGTAATAAACATATCTAAAAATAAGCTATTCTTCCGACTCAAGAGATTTAAAATCTTGCTAGCCTTCATGCTTCCTCACACATTTTATGTAAAAGAGGTTCATAGTTATGGCTATATTGGAATTTAGGGAGTAGTCAGGGATATACCCAGAAATTGTATAGTTTCCTGCTGCCAGTTCAAAGAATATTGAGTTTGCAGCATATTAACGGTGGAGTTTTCCAGGTTAAGTGGTAATATTTGTGACCTTTGTGTATTAAGATTATAATATGAAATTGTTCCAAAATTATTTATTTGGTTCTAATAGAGTGAGCAAATAGTAAAGCTTTATGAACATGGAAGCTGATGGTAACTCCTTTTGTCTCTTAGCAGCTGTACTAAAGTATGACTATCAAATGGGACAGAAGACAGTCCTGATCGGTTTTCTTGGCAATCAAAATTCATCAGAGAATACCCCATTAATGAGAAACTGAACTGAAGGTGCAGAATATAAACCATGTATGGCTCTCCGAATGCCACTCCAAATTCCAAACGAATCCAATATCAAGAAGGCGTATGTCCCTTCTTCTTGGCATCTAGTGTCAAAGAGATTTCTGGCAGTTTCCAGAGAATGAATAATTTTCAGGTGTTCTGAGGCCTACTGGCCCTGGACAAAACCAACCTAGTCCTCTGCAACCAAAGTTGGTAATATGAAAGCAAGTCTTGAGACTAATAATTTCACCTACATTTTGATATCACCATTCAGGATAGCGATCTGCTTGTTGAGTAACAGGGGAGATATTAGGGTTGTCCTCTAGGTTATATAAGGCCAAATAATAGTCTTTAAAGGGAACCTGTTACCGTGAAAATGTAAATTAATCTGCAGGTAGCATGTTATAGAGCAAGAGGGGCTGAGCAGATTGATTTACAGTTTTATGGGAAAAGATTCAGTATGAAGCTCTGGGCTTTGAAGTCAAGGAGGTGGTCCTATCAGTGATTGACAGCTATCTCAGTATGCACAGTCATAGGGGGAAGGTTGTCAATCACTGATAGGATCGCCTCCTTGACTTCCAAACCCAGAATGAGCAGGAATTTAAATGAATAAATTATAATTCATACTCAATATTTTCCCCTAAAAAAAACTACACTCACCTAAAGAATTATTAGGAACACCATACTAATACGGTGTTGGACCCCCTTTTGCCTTCAGAACTGCCTTAATTCTACGTGGCATTGATTCCACAAGGTGCTGATAGCATTCTTTAGAAATGTTGGCCCATATTGATAGGATAGCATCTTGCAGTTGATGGAGATTTGAGGGATGCACATCCAGGGCACAAAGCTCCCGTTCCACCACATCCCAAAGATGCTCTATTGGGTTGAGATCTGGTGACTGTGGGGGCCATTTTAGTACAGTGAACTCATTGTCATGTTCAAGAAACCAATTTGAAATGATTCGAGCTCTGTGACATGGTGCATTATCCTGCTGGAAGTAGCCATCAGAGGATGGGTACATGGTGGTCATGAAGGGATGGGCATGGTCAGAAACAATGCTCAGGTAGCCCGTGGCATTTAAACTATGCCCAATTGGCACTAAGGGGCCTAAAGTGTGCCCAGAAAACATCCCCCACACCATTACACCACCACCACCAGCCTGCACAGTGGTAACAAGGCATGATGGATACATGTTCTCATTATGTTTACGCAAAATTTGGACTCTACCATTTGAATGTCTCAACAGAAATCGAGACTCATCAGACCAGGCAACATTTTTCCGGTCTTCAACAGTCCAATTTTGGTGAGCTTGTGCAAATTGTAGCCTCTTTTTCCTATTTGTAGAGGAGATGAGTGGTACCCGGTGGGGTCTTCTGCTGTTGTAGCCCATCCGCCTCAAGGTTGTGCGTGTTGTGGCTTCACAAATGCTTTGCTGCATACCTCGGTTGTAACGAGTGGTTATTTCAGTCAACGTTGCTCTTCTATCAGCTTGAATCAGTCGACCCATTCTCCTCTGACCTTTAGCATCCACAAGGCATTTTCGCCCACAGGACTGCCGCATACTGGATGTTTTTCCCTTTTCACACCATTCTTTGTAAACCCTAGAAATGGTTGTGCGTGAAAATCCCAGTAACTGAGCAGATTGTGAAATACTCAGATCGGCCCGTCTGGCACCAACAACCATGCCACGCTCAAAATTGCTTAAATCACCTTACTTTGCCATTCTGACATTCAGTTTGGAGTTCAGGAGATTGTCTTGACCAGGACCACACCCCTAAATGCATTGAAGCAACTGCCATGTGATTGGTTGACTAGATAATTGCATTAATGAGAAATAGAACAGGTGTTCCTAATAATTCTTTAGGTGAGTGTATATATCTGTCTGCTCAGCTGCTTCTGATCTTCAACATGCTGTTTGCAACTCTCCTTTTATGATCCAATCCTGATTTTGTCTTCCAAAACTGCATTGGAACCTGACTGTCTGGTCAAACCCATTTAGGTCTAAAATTCTATGCTGATTATTTTTTATATTTATATCTTTATTGGTGATGGAGCTTTGTTTTTCTGATACAAAGTTCCAAATCCCTTAAATTGCCATACAATTAAATACTAAAATTGTGTCAATACCAGAGGGTAGTTGAAGGCCCCTTTACAAGCCCCTTTTATGGGCCAACACAGCAATTATTGGGAGTGAACTGTTTGCTCTTGATAAGTGTCTGCCTGTCAGAGGAGGTGAATGCTGTATTTACATGCAGCAATCACTTCCCCATAGTGATTCAGCAGCAGATCCTTGTTTAGACAGGACTATTTGCTACCCAAGAAACAATGACTATTCAGGTGTCTGGACCGCCACCACTGAGTGTTGATCGTGGCACTTTACAGAGGGCAATTACTGGGAATGAGCATTTCTAGCAATGCTCTTTATTGATCATTCTCCCAATTTTTGACCATGTAAAGGGGTCTTTATAAGTATTAATTCTAATGCAAACTGCAAACTGCAAAAATACTTTGTATCAGAACAGTCATACTTTAAGTATAGATCTATATCAATTTTCTATACAAATAACATATTTATATAGTGTCATTTTAATGTTTCGTTTGCGAAAAATAACATTTTTTCCCCTCTTTTTTAAAGCATTGGTAAACATTATTGCACAGCAACAGCCCAGGTAGAGTACATCATTTGAAAACCTGTTCTTTACAAAAAGACATTTTAATTTACATATTTAATTTTCTGTTTCTGTATTCATTTTAAGATTCAGCTGCTGAATTCTGAACATCTAATTGCTAATAAGAGAATTCCCTACCCCCTTGGGAAGTTATGAATAAAACTTCTTATGCTTCCGGGTATTATATATCTGCTGCTGCTCTGTCTCATTCTACAAATGGAATGATTCATCAGTTCATGATACAAATCTGTCCTATTGTATTTTTCATGTAATTTTGTGCAAAATGTGATGTGAATGAGATTGAAAAAAGTAAATTCTAAGTACTACCAGTGTCTAATTCCATTATATATATTTTTTTTTTTACATATAAAAGGCTGGACATGAGTTAGAGGAACTGTCATGTAGGGCTGCACATCTTTTCATAACATACTGCTGATATACAGATATTCCTGAAAAGTCTCCATAGAAACAAAGCAGCATACATAGTTTGTGCTGTGTATGCCCACGAGAAGATGTATCTTTATAGAAATAATAAGGGACAGAGGAAGTTGGCGTTTTACTGATTTGCTAATTGGTTTACAGACATTGGAAGGTATTGCACTATATGGACTATTGGCGTACATCAGCAAAACGGCTTCCATACATAGAGGACCTGTGTACCAGGGGTTAGCTCTTTTCATTCTATCGATGTCTTGAGCAGAGAGGAGTCCCACAGGCACAAAAAATAGGATCAAAATTGCTTCATGTGACTGAATAAGACCATACAAGGACAAGTTAAAGCACTAGTTCCCAGTAGAATGGGATTGGTAATGTTGTACATCTCTTGTCAGTATTATATAAGGTTGTCAACGCTCACAGGGAAATGTATTATAGTATATCCAAACGTAGAAGAGCATTGTTTAGTGACCGCTTCCCTTCCAAGGTAGTCCCTTTATCCTTCTGGACATGGATACAGCTATGTCCACATATGTTAAAAAAGACTTCATATGGGGGTCTCTGTACCTTTTCACATGACTGTATGTGAACTGTCTTTAATCACTATCTTGATTTCCAAATTACATAGGGGGAGATTTATCAGAACTGGTGTAAAGTAGAACTGGCTTAGTTGTCCATAGCAACCAATGAGATTCCACTTTTCATTTTCCAAAGGAGCTCTGAAAAATGAGAGGGAGAATATGACTGGTTGATATAAGCAACTGAGCCCGTTTTCATTTACACCAGCTTTGATAAAGCTCCCCCATAGAGTGCTTTAGATTTCCTGCCCTAAAGCTCAATTTAAAATTCATATTCCAGAAGCTTTTTTCTAGAACAGCATATATGCTTTTGAGCGGTTTTACTTCACACTCTCCCACATAGACCTTAAAGCGGTTGTCTTATCTGAGACAACCAATTTGCAACACTCTCTGATTTTACCAGGGGAAGTTGCAGCCAAACATTTCATCTGCATGGGGTGCTACAGGATTTACATGCAGGTGCGCCAAACACAAACAGTGCGTGCACCGAATGCTTCAGAGCTGGGTAGAAGCCCAGCCTAACTGCTTGGCCCTGCCAGTCAAAGTGGTGGGGTCCCAACAGAGAATGGGAAGAATCGGAGCCTCTGGTGCAATGAGGTGCAATTGCACTACCCTATGTTGCTACTACTACCCAGGAACTAATCTGCATAAAATAAAATGATGATTTCAACACAATGTGAGCACATATTGAAATAGGACAAAAACCATTACAAAGTGCAAAAACCATTACATCTCACATGTAAGACTGAGTTCACATCACGTTTTTGTCTTACGTTTAACATATCCAAAAATGGTATATGTTAAACGGATGCTACCAACGGATGGCATACACTGGCATCCGTCACCATAAAGTTCCAATGTAAAAAAAAAAAGTATACATCTCTTTGCTGGACTCTGCAGGATTAAAAAGTACACTGTGCTTTTGCATCCTTTCCCCCCCCCCCCCAACATAGATGTTAAACGTAGGGCAAAAATGTGATGCAAACTCAGCCTAAATTGGACTGATGATCATGTATGTGGTGACAGATTAACTTTAACCCTTTTGTGACCACCGATGTGTGTTTTTATGGCGGTCACTAAGGGGCCGCAGCCCTGCTCTAACAGCCCAGACCAGCAGGAGTGCCGATCCGGGCTGTTTAACACTTAAAATGCCGCGGGCAATGGCGCCCGCTGCATGTAAAGCGGTGACAGAGGGAGCGGACTCCCTCTGTCTCCCATCGGCACCCCGCAAATTCGATTGCGTGGTGCTGATGTGTTTGAAGGCTACCTGGCTTCCGATGTAGGCCCTGGTCCTGGCTGTAGTAATTTCCAGCAGGCTGTGCCTCTCTTGCGCAGCCTGCTAGTCAATGTTAAAATAGATTGTAGGTACAAGAAACGACAGGCGGCACTCTTCACTGCAGTTCAAATGCTTCTTTATTCACCCAACACACATGGACACAAAGTATCAGATCACAGAGCGCTGAAGTAGCGATGGCCGTTGACTGGTGGTCAGTAGCCGGAAGAAGTGCAGCAGCGCGAAACGGCCGTCGCTACTTCGCCGCTCTGTGATCTGGTGTCCGCCCCAGCCCTTACTTTGTGTCCATGTGTGTTGGGTGAATAAAGAAGCATTTTAACTGCAGTGATGAGTGCCGCCTGTCATTTCTTGTACCTGCAATCAAGTTTCATCTTGTGTTTCCCTGAGCTGAGCACCACGCACACTGCATATATAAGGTTTGCTGGATGTTTGTTTGGCAGTAACAGTACCGAGCAGTGCCGCCCAGCATTTTTTTTTCTCTCCCCCTGCATCAATGTTAAAATAGCATTGCTATTAAAATGCAATGCATTATAGGGATAATGCATTGCATTTTAAAAGCAATCAAAATATGGTCTGTTATAGTCCCCTTGTGGGACTATTAAGTGGTAAAAATAAAATAAAATACATTTATTAAATAAAAAAAATCCATAAAAAAAGACGCTTTTCAATGAAAAAAATTGCAAAAAAAAAATCTCCCCTATATATTTGGTATTGCCGTGTCCATAACAACCCAGACTACATAAATATCACATAAGTTATCCCCAACGGTGAACGCCGTAAAAAAAAAAAAAAAAAGCACACACAACTATATGTACCACCATAATCAAGATCGCCTATTAGATAGGTGGGGCAAAAGATTATGGTGGTACAGTTAGGTGTGTGTACTCCTCCTCCCACCGGTTGCTATTGCACATGGAGGTAACTAGGAGCAACACACTATATGTGCGGGGTCTGCGCTCCTGAACATAAATGCATAACGGAATAGGCAGGTTTAGCGTAGGACCCGCCTGAACTGAGACCACCTTGTTGCTTGGTAGGTGGGCTTAGATGTGTTTTGATCAAAACGTATTGACCAAGTGTCTCAGATTTTATCAATAGAGTGAGGGCTTAGTCCATATGTTATGCTTGCATCTATTATTATAGTGCATTAATTTCTGTGATTGTACTGCAAAAAACAAGCCCTCATAAAGCTATATAGACAAAAAAAAATAACGACAATAAGAAAAGGAAGAAAAACGCTTGGTCAGTAAGTCCCAAAACAGGCTTGTCACTAAGGGGTGAAAATCCAAAACTATATAATAAGACATAGTTTATTAATAGCTTCCATAATTTTATTCTGTATTGTGAACATGTTTCAAACTGTCCTTTAAATAACTATAAGATGGCAAATGTTTCATTTACATAAAAACCCTTTTTCACTTCAGTTAGATTATTTGATGATTATGCCTTTCTATTTGTGTTGTGAAGGAATGAGTTACATTCGAGCATTAGCTTCCTGCATGTTAATGCAATCAGAGATTCTTGTTTTAAAAATAACTTACTTGCCTATAGAACATTTCAGCAGTGATTTGCTTTTGTATTTTATTCGATTACCCACAAAACTGCATTTGTTCTTACGTACTGGGGTGTGAAAGGCTTGCAAGAGACATATGAAGAAAGCAGCCAGCTGCTATGCTTGAGATACACTTGCTGTATATATCTAAATGTGCAATACTAAAACAATGTAAATATTTTATAATTGTAATTAGGGATGAGCGAATTTCATATTTTGAAATTCGTTCTCGGCTCGTGTTGTGGTATAATGTGAATTGCGTTATGGATTTCGTTACCACGGACCATAACGCGATTCCATGATGGAGGCATTCCGTTATTCATTCCGTCATAATAGAAGTCTAAAACGGATCCGTCCATTTCCGTTATGCACGGGAGTCCTCTTCTGCATAACGTAAACCGGACGGATCCGTTATGCAGGCCATAGACTCCTATTATGACGGAATAAATTTCGCTCATCCCTAGTTGTAATGACAGATTTCTAGGAAGATATGGGATTCAGATTAATCTAGAAGGATCTTCCTAGATCCATTATAAGGCCTCCTGCACACGACCGTTGTGTGCATCCGTGGCCATTGTGCCATTTTCCGTTTTTTTTCGCGGACCCATTGACTTTCAATGGGTCCGTGGAAAAATTGGAAAATGCACCGTTTTGCAGCCGCATCCGTGATCCGTGTTTCCTGTCCGTCAAAAAAATATGACCTGTCCTATTTTTTTGACGGACAACGGTCCACGGACCCATTCAAGTCAATGGGTCCGTGAAAGAACACGGATGCACACAAGATTGGCATCCGCGTCCGTGATCCGTGGCCGTAGGTTACTTTCATACAGTCGGATCCGAAGATCCGTCTGCATAAAAGCTTTTTCAGAGATGAGTTTTCACTTCGTGAAAACTCATATCCAACAGTATATTCTAACACAGAGGCGTTCCCATAGTGATGTGTTAGAATATCCCATAGTGATATGTTAGAATATACTAACTGTGTACATGACTGCCCCCTGCTGCCTGGCAGCACCCGATCTCTTACAGGGGGCTGTGATCTGTACAATTAACCCCTCAGGTTCTGCACCTGAGGGGTTAATTGTGCATATCATAGCCCCCTATAAGAGATCAGGGGCTGCCAGGCAGCAGGGGGCAGACCCCCCTCCCTCCCCAGTTTTAATTTCATTGGTGGCCAGTGCGGCCCCCTCCCTCCCTTTATTGTATTATCATTGGTTGCCAGTGTGCGGACCCCCCGGCCCCCCCTCCCCCGGCCGCACACTGGCCACCAATGATATTACAATAGAGGGGGGCCGGGAGGGGCGCACACTGGCCACCAATGATAATACAATAAAGGGAGGGAGGGGGGGCCGGGGGAGGCCGCACACTGGCCGCCAATGATATTACAATAGAGGGAGGGGGGGCCGCACACTGGCCACCAATGATATTACGATAGAGGGAGGGAGGGGGGGCCGGGGGAGGCCGCACACTGGCCACCAATGATAATACAATAGAGGGAGGGAGGGGGGCCGCACACTGGCCACCAATGATATTCAAACTGGGGAGGGAGGGGGGTCTGCCCCCTGCTGCCTGGCAGCCCCTGATCTCTTACAGGGGGCTATAATATGCACAATTAACCCCTCAGGTGCAGCACCTGAGGGGTTAATTGTGCGGATCACAACCCCCTGTAAGAGATCGGGTGCTGCCAGGCAGCAGGGGGCAGTCATGTACACAGTTCGTAGTATATTCTAACTAGAAGCGTCCCCATCACTATGGGAACGCCTCTGTGTTAGAATATACTGTCGGATATGAGTTTCACGATCTCACTCATATCCGACAGTATATTCTAACATAGAGGCGTTCCCATGGTGATGGGGACGTTTCAAGTTAAAATATACCATCGGATTGGAGAAAACTCCGATCCGATGGTATAATAGGGACTCCTGACTTTACATTGAAAGTCAATGGGGGACGGATCCGTTTGAAATTGCACTATATTATGTCAACATCAAACGGATCCGTCCCCATTGACTTGCATTGTAATTCAGGACGGATCCGTTTGGCTCCGCACGGCCAGGCAGACACCAAAACAACTTTTTTTTCATGTCCGTGGATCCTCCAAAAATCAAGGAAGACCCACGGACGAAAAAACGGTCACGGATCACGGACCAACGGAACCCCGTTTTGTGGACCATGAAAAAATACGGTCGTGTGCATGAGGCCTAACACTCTACTTTGCTTTCTCTGCCAGTCTGTAAGACACTCTCCTATTTCGCGGTCCACTGGTGCCCCCAGAAATTCTCGTGGGGCTCGGCCTGCGGGGGACCCCATTGGAGTAGCGGGACAGGTCACGCATTTGCCTGCGGAATCTTTGGTTTTGACTCCTTTGCAGGCGGACACGGTTCCGGCATCTGTGCCGACGCAATCGCGTATACATGCTGGGCCGCATGAGCGTCCGCGTGCACACTTGAAAGGGAGGTTCGCAAACGGTTATGCGGCCGAACGTACGTGCATCTTATTCGCTATGCCGGCCGCTGACGGGGAATATACCTGTACATAAACTCTAGTAGATTAGAGGGCAGGCATGGGTTAAGTGGTCAATGACCAACCAAGGCCGCACAAGTGTCAGCGATTAGGATAATCATATGGCCTATGAGGAATAGACACATGGCACTCAGTGATTGGCTGAAGGTGTTTAAGAGGTGATCTCCCTGGCTGGTCAGTGCCCAGTGGCATGCCCAGGGTGTTTGGCACCCGGGGCGGGTCATTTCTCTGGCACATCCCCCCCCCCAATACTTGACCACATACCTCTTACATCCAGGGACATCTTCTGTCATGTAGACCTTCTCTTTCCTCTTCTCCTCAGGTAGACCGCCATGAGAAATTCTTTCAGCCGCCTCCCGTCTCTACAGAGTTTGTAACACAGACACGTTAGATTTCTCAATTTTTCCATCAACCCCCCCCATCCTTGTGTCCCCACAGAGTCATCATGCTGCCATCACCAATACTGTGCCTGTTGTGCTCCCCAATGTCCAAGGTACTATACTGCTGAAAAAATAGTGACCCTAATAGACATAATTGGAGTCATTTATCAAACTGGTGTAAAGTAGAACTGGATTTCCAAAAGAGCTGTCAAATATGAAAGGTGGAATCTGATTGGTTGCTGTGGGCAACTAAGCCAGTTCTACTTTACACCAGTTTGATAAATTACCCCAAATGTCCCTATAGTGTCCACAGCAGTTATAATGTCCCCTAGAGACCCCCAGTAATAAAAACACCCTATATTGTGCTCCAGGAAATAATCCCTGTATAGTGTCCCCAGAAATAATAGAATGGCCCCTACAGTGCCTCCCCAATAGACAGGCCCCCATGCTGCCCCCCACACTGACCCCCACACAGTAGTGTCCCCCACACTGCCCGAATACTGTAGTGTCCCCCACGCTGCCCCCACACAGTAGTGTCCCCCACACTGCCCCCATACAGTAGTGTCCCCCACACTGCCCCCCTACAGTAGTGACCCCCACACAGTAGTGTTCCCCACACTGCCCCCCACACAGTAGTGTCCCCCACACTGCCCCCCCACTTCCCCCATACAGTAGTGTCCCCCACACTGCCCTCCACACAGTGTCCCCCACACTGCCCCCCACACAGCAGTGCCCCCCACACTGCCCCCACACAGTAGGGCCCCCCACACTGCCCCCATACAGTAGTGTCCCCCACGCTGCCCCCCCACACAGTAGTGTCCCCCACACAGTAGTGTCCCCCACGCTGCCCCCCCACACAGTAGTGCCCCCCCACACTGCCCCCCACACAGCCCCCATACAGTAGTGTCCCCTACACAGTAGTTTCCCCCACACTGCCCCCATACAGTAGTGTCCCAACACTGCCCCCATACAGTAGTGCCCCCCACACAGTAGTGATCCACCACGCTGCCCCCCACACAGTAGTGTCCCCCACGCTGCCCCCCACACAGTAGTGTCCCCCACTCTGTGTAGTGTACCCCACCTTGCCCTTATAGGAATTTTACCCCCACATAGTAATCCCTTCAATAATAATTTGCCCCCCACTGTGCCATGGTGGTGGTGGTGTCTTTGGGGGTGCACACAGCAGAGAGTGAGGAGGGTGCTGATACAGAGGATGAAGATGGTGCAGAAGCGGAAGGATGAGTGAGCCACTCAACCAACTCTGGTGCGTCCTTTGACGTAATCGGACGCACCTTCTACAACTTCCCACTTAGGCACTGGCCTGGTGCACCTGCCCGACCCCTACCAGCAGTGTGGAATGGTCTGCCTCTTCCTCTACCTGTCATTTTCAAAAAGACCCTGTGACAAAGTCCCTATAGAAGAGCAGTATTTGTGGAAGCAGGTATATCGCAGGCCTCAATCAATATTTTGTAGAAGCTGTATCAGTATTTTGTGGAAACAGGTATATAGAACCCAATAATAAGTATTTGCTGGAAGCCAGTAAATCAAATCCCTTAATCAATATTTGGTGGAAGCTGGTGTATCTCAGGCCTCAAACAATATTTGGTGGAAGCCGGTATATCAATACCCTGTATCAGTATTTTGTGGAAACAGATATATAGAACCCAATAATGAGTATTTGCTGGAAGCCGGCAAATCATACCCCTTAATCGATATTTGGTGGAAGCTGGTGTATCGCAGGCCTCAATCAATATTTGGTGAAAGCCGGTATATCAATACCCTGTATCAGTATTTTATGGAAACAGGTATATAGAACCCAATAATTAGTATTTGCTGGAAGCCAGCAAATCAAACCCCTTAATCGATATTTGGTGGAAGCTGGTGTATCGCAGGCCTCAATCAATATTTGGTGGATGCCAGTATTTCAATTTCCTGTATCAGTATTTTGTGGAAACAGGTATATAGAACCCAATAATGAGAATTTGCTGGAAGCCGGCATATCAAACCCCTTAATGGATATTCAGTGGAAGATGGTGTATCGCAGGCCTTAATCAAAATTTGGTGTAAGCCGGTATATCAGTATCTGTATTTTGTGGAAACAGGTATATAGAACCCAGCAATGAGTATTTGCTGGAAGCCGGTAAATCAAACCCCAAATCAATTTTTGGTGGAAGCTGGTGTATCGCAGGTCTCAATCAATATTTGGTGGAAGCCATTATTTCAATACCATGTATCAGTATTTTGTGGAAACTGGTATACAGGGAGTGCAGAATTATTAGGCAAGTTGTATTTTTGAGGATTAATTTTATTATTGAACAACAACCATGTTCTCAATGAACCCAAAAAACTCATTAATATCAAAGCTGAATATTTTTGGAAGTAGTTTTTAGTTTGTTTTTAGTTTTAGCTATTTTAGGGGGATATCTGTGTGTGCAGGTGACTATTACTGTGCATAATTATTAGGCAACTTAACAAAAAACAAATATATACCCATTTCAATTATTTATTTTTACCAGTGAAACCAATATAACATCTCAACATTCACAAATATACATTTCTGACATTCAAAAACAAAACAAAAACAAATCAGTGACCAATATAGCCACCTTTCTTTGCAAGGACACTCAAAAGCCTGCCATCCATGGATTCTGTCAGTGTTTTGATCTGTTCACCATCAACATTGCGTGCAGCAGCAACCACAGCCTCCCAGACACTGTTCAGAGAGGTGTACTGTTTTCCCTCCTTGTAAATCTCACATTTGATGATGGACCACAGGTTCTCAATGGGGTTCAGATCAGGTGAACAAGGAGGCCATGTCATTAGATTTTCTTCTTTTATACCCTTTCTTGCCAGCCACGCTGTGGAGTACTTGGACGCGTGTGATGGAGCATTGTCCTGCATGAAAATCATGTTTTTCTTGAAGGATGCAAACTTCTTCCTGTACCACTGCTTGAAGAAGGTGTCTTCCAGAAACTGGCAGTAGGACTGGGAGTTGAGCTTGACTCCATCCTCAACCCGAAAAGGCCCCACAAGCTAATCTTTGATGATACCAGCCCAAACCAGTACTCCACCTCCACCTTGCTGGCGTCTGAGTCGGACTGGAGCTCTCTGCCCTTTACCAATCCAGCCACGGGCCCATCCATCTGGCCCATCAAGACTCACTCTCATTTCATCAGTCCATAAAACCTTAGAAAAATCAGTCTTGAGATATTTCTTGGCCCAGTCTTGACGTTTCAGCTTGTGTGTCTTGTTCAGTGGTGGTCGTCTTTCAGCCTTTCTTACCTTGGCCATGTCTCTGAGTATTGCACACCTTGTGCTTTTGGGCACGCCAGTGATGTTGCAGCTCTGAAATATGGCCAAACTGGTGGCAAGTGGCATCTTGGCAGCTGCACGCTTGACTTTTCTCAGTTCATGGGCAGTTATTTTGCGCCTTGGTTTTTCCACACGCTTCTTGCGACCCTGTTGACTATTTTGAATGAAACGTTTGATTGTTCGATGATCACGCTTCAGAAGCTTTGCAATTTTAAGAGTGCTGCATCCCTCTGCAAGATATCTCACTATTTTTGACTTTTCTGAGCCTGTCAAGTCCTTCTTTTGACCCATTTTGCCAAAGGAAAGGAAGTTGCCTAATAATTATGCACACCTAATATAGGGTGTTGATGTCATTAGACCACACCCCTTCTCATTACAGAGATGCACATCACCTAATAGGCTTAATTGGTAGTAGGCTTTCGAGCCTATACAGCTTGGAGTAAGACAACATGCATAAAGAGGATGATGTGGTCAAAATACTCATTTGCCTAATAATTCTGCACTCCCTGTATAGAACCCAATAATGAGTATTTGCTGGAAGCCGGCAAATCACACCCCTTAATCGATATTTGGTGGAAGCTGGTTTATCGCAGGCCTCAATCAATATTTGGTGGAGGAAGCAGTGAGGACTACAAAGAATACAGGGATTTGAACTTAATATTACTTGTTCCAGCCAAAGAGTACACAGCGCAAATATTTCCAACAGCGGTATTCTTCAAATTCCTTACAGCCAACAAGACTGGCCAATCAGGAACCCGGAACCGTGTGACGTCAGGCCGCATCATTATCACGTGCAGCATCACATGGTAAGGCAAGTGATTACGTGGGACGCCACGCAAGTCCTTGCAAGATGGAGGACAACGCAACATACTGAAGAGTGGTAAAGTAGATATACCCTTTATTGTCCGTCCACAATTTAATTTATGTACTTCAATACTGATTACGGCTGTATCCAACAACAAAAACTGGAAAGCAAACTTGTGAATTTCTTTTCAGTGAGTTGAAAACCTGTCAGGAGAGACGCTCTCTCTTTAAAAGGCGGGTGATCGAACATTTGGAAACCCTGTGAATACAAGACTGAATATATTCTGCGTCCACAATTGCAGTTAATCTATATTGTTTCAAAACAAGAACACAGTTTTTATACTTTTTAGGCTTCCTTGCAAGCGTTTTTTTATGCTATTCAAAAATCTTTGTTGCATACTATAAAAAAAAATTGTTGCATACTATATATATCCTCACTCAATTGAGTATTTTTTACACCATCCTTTTTGCACGGACTTTTTGACCTATCTATTTTATTTTTGCACATGCTAATATATTGAACATCCTTCAAGAACATCACTACCTTACAGGACTGAACCAATGTATCTTGAAGGACCTGTGTGATCTTTTATAGACTTTGTTATATTCACTGAACTTGTTGAATATCAGCTGCATTCTTTGGGACGCATTGATCCCATTCATCATTGACCATCCTTATTATACATCCCAGTTCAAGCCGATCCCATCCCAAATAACGACCACAATGTGTCACTTTACCTTACCATTTTATTTACCTATTTTTACCTATTTTATTCTCAACAAACAACAAACATTTTAATCAATAATAATAAATACCTTTTAGTTTAAACCAAATGCGAGTGTGCCATCACAATTCTTCTTTTTAATCTAAATCAACATTTGGTGGAAGCCAGTATATCAACACCCTGTATCAGTATTTTGTGGAAACAGGTATATAGAACCCAATAATGAGTATTTGCTGGAAGCTGGTATATCAAACCCCTTAATCAATATTTGGTGGAAGCTGGTGTATCGCAGGCCTCAATCTATATTCGGTGGAAGCTGGTGTATCACACCCCTCAATCAATATTTTGCGGAAGCTGGTGTATCACACCCCTCAATCAGTATTTTGTGGAAGCAGGTTTATCGCAGCCCTTAATCTGTTTTTTTGGGTGCAACAGGTATATCACATCTGTTGCAATTACTTATTTCAATAGCGTTTGTCCCTCTATCTAGCTGCGGTATCTCAGCAGAACCGCACACAACTGCTGCACAATACAAATGCACTATAATATACTTTCTATGTTAGAAGGTATATTATAGGTATATCTCACTCCTCTATCAGTTTTTTTGGGGGGCAACAGGTATATCACACCAGTTGCAATTAGTTATTCGAAAAGCGTTTGTCCCTCTATCTAGCTGCAGTATCTCAGCAGAACCGCATACAACTGCTGCACAATACAAATGCACTATATTATACTTTCTATGTTAGAAAGTATATTATAAGTATATCAAACCCCTCTGTATGTCACACCTATCGATAGCACAGCTATACCAGTCCTTAAAATGACTTTTGTGGCCCTATTAGCCAGCGTTTTGTGGCCCTAACAGTCTGTCCCTGCTCCACACAAAAACCTCTCCCTATACTGGCAAAAACAGAATGTAAAATGGCTGCCAGATCGGCTTTATTTATAGGGTAGGGGGTGTTTCCATGTGCTGATACATCTTAATTGGCTGTCCTGTCCCACTTGATGGATGTGTCATGGGTCAAAGTTCTTCACAATGCTAAAAATATGGCGCCGGTAGACATCGCCATATGTTCGCCTGTTCGGCTAACTGCGAACAAGCAAAGTTCGCCACAAAACAACCGCCGGACGAACCGCAAGGCCATCTCTTGTCAGCATTTTCAGTTGACAGACAGATTCGCTTATCTGTTATAATGCCACCAGCAGCACTAAATACCCGCTCAGACAAAATGCTGGCGGCAGGGCAGGCCAGCACCTCCAATGTTTAGAGCGCCATGTCGTGCCACGTGTCCAGCTTGGACACCCAGTAGTTGTATGGCACTGAGGGATCATTAAGGACGCTGACACGGTCTGCTATGTACTCCTTTATCATGTTAAAAAATGTTTCCCTCCTTGTGACAGTAGGCCGCGCATCAGGGTGAGGGTGCTGGCGGGGTGTCATGAAACTGTCCCAGGCTTTGGAGAGTATTGCCTTGCCTCTGTTGGAACTGCTGTGTGTTCCTCTTTTCTCCCCTCCTCGGTTGCCCAAGGAACTACGGACTCTGCCGCCAGCGTTGTCAGATGGAAATTTTTGGAGCAATTTTTCAACAAGGACCTTCTGGTATTGCACCGTTTAGCTTGTCCTCTCCACCTGAGGAATGAGCGATGAGAAGTTCTCTTTGTAGCGCAGGTCGAGAATGGTGAACAACCAGTAATCCGTGTTGTCTAAAATGCGTATAACGCGTGGGTAGCTGGAAAGGCAGCCTAACATGAAGTTAGCCATGTGTTCCAGAGTACCAACAGGCAAGACTTCGCTGTCATCATCAGGAAGATGACTCTCATTCTCCTCATCCTCTTCCTCCTCTTCTGCCCACCCACGCAGAACAGATGGAATTAAACTTTCATGGGTACTACCCTCTGTAGCAGACTCAACCTTCTCCTGCTCCTCCTCCTCCTCTTCATCGTCCAATTTGCGCTGAGTAGATGAACTGAGGGTGGTCTGGCTATCACCCTGTGTAATTTCTTCCCCCATTTCCACCTCTTCCACATGCAAAGCGTCGTCCTTAATTGTGAGCAGCGAGCATTTCAGTAGACACAGAAGTGGGATAGTTAATCTGATAATAGCGTTATCGCCGCTCACCATCTGTGTTGATTCCTCAAAGTGTCTTAAAACCTCACAGAGGTCAGACATCCATGCCCACTCCTCGCTTGTGAATAACGGAAGCTGACTGGAAAGGCGACGACCATGTTGCAGCTGGTATTCCATTACTGCCCTCTGCTCCTCACAAGGCCTGGCCAACATGTGGAATGTTGAGTTCCAGTGTGTGCTCACGTCGCACAGCAACCGGTGAGCTGGAAATTGCAAGCGCTGCTGCAGCATTGACAGACTGGATGAAGCTGTTGATGATTTGTGGAAATGTGCACACATGCGGTGCATCTTCACCAGTAGCTCAGCAAATTAGGGTAGGTTTTGGGAAACCGCTGAACCACTAAGTTGAAGACGTGGGCTAGGCATGGGATGTGAGTGAGCTTATCGAGCTTCAAAGCCGCCACCAAGTTACGGCCATTATCAGACACAACCATGCCTGGTTCTAGGTTGAGTGGCGAGAGCCACAGCTCAGTCTGGTCTCTTTATCCCCTGCCACAGCTCTGTGGCGGTGTGCTGTTTGTCACCTAAGCATATCAGCTTCAGCACGGTGTGTTGCCGCTTCCCCACTGCAGTGCTACACTGCTTCCAGCTACTGAATGATGGCTGACTGGTACTGCACGCGGATAATTCGGAGGTGGAAGTTGAGGAGGAGGCAGAGGAGAAGTGGGGTTTGGAGCCACTAACGTAGGTGCTGGCGGAAACCCTGATTGACGTAGGGCACACAATCCTTGGTGTCGGTAGCACCTGTGCCATCCCAGGGTATGATTCACTCCCGGCCTCAACAACGTTCACCCAGTGTGCCGTCAGTGAATAGTGATGAGCGGCAGGGGCAATATTCGAATTTGCGATATTTATATTCTTGATTGCGAAAATCGGCAATGTATTATTCGCGTATTGCGTGCGAAATGGACAAGTTTAGCAGCAAATTTTTTTTACACTAAGCCACCCTCTAACTCTATCTAATGCATAACTGTACTAACCCAGTCACACTTACTTAAAAAAAAATCTATAACGGTGAAGGAGAAAACAAAAAATATATAGTATAAGGCCGCCTGATTATACCAGACACTACATTCCCAAATCTTATGTGTGTGTACACATTCCTAAGGTGGGGGGTATAATTACTTGGGTGAGGGGCTATAGATTAGATGAAGCAAGCATGGGTAATGAATAACAGATGTTTGCATAGAAGAACATGAAGCAAGCACGCATTATCCATATATGGAGATGTCCAATGGGGATGTAGAGAGAGTTTAACTCTATCCAATGAGGATAAGACAAGTATGTAAAGTTTAAGAATGTTTAGTGTATAAGATGAGTGTGGACCTCTCTGCCTTTGAGCATTTTCCTTTGTGCGATTGAAGCTGTTAATGCTCCCGGCTAGCCGCAATAAACCTTATTCTTCCTGAAGACTGCGTTTCCTGAGTGGTTTTCCACAACAATAGGGTTCTACCAATACCTCATCCAGGGTTAAAATGAAGGTCTGCAGCATCTGATGAGTGTGTACTATAATGTTTTGTGGCTGCTAGAACATATACTGTGGCAGTAAGGACATACATCCTGCAGCAGCTGGACAGAGGACTACATGTCAGTCGTTGACTGTGTAGAGTCTATGTAGAGTCACTTGTAAGAGAAAATGTACGCCTTGACTGTTTTTAGCCCAATTCCATGGCTATGGGTTACCATTGACCCTCCTATTGTGGCAATACTACTCATATTGAACTGTTGAAATGTTTACTGTGGAAAATTCTAGTAATGTGATATCTATATGATAAACTGCTGAATGTAAATGTGAAGCCCTTTAATTTGTCATGTGTGATATGTCATGTAATCTGCCTTTAAGCCACTGCGAGACACCAGTTATCAGTTATCAAACTGGTATAAAGTAGAACTGGCTTAGTTGTCCATAGCAACCAATCAGATTCCTCCTTTCATTTTCCAAAGGAGCTGTCCAAAAGGAAACATAATCTGATTGGTTGCTTTGGGCAAATAAGCCAGTTCTACTTTACACCAGTTTGATAGATGACCCCCTTTGAGTATTCTTAACATAAATAAGATTTATAAGATATATATATTGTGAATGGTGATGTCAAAGGTTTGCCTGTTTAATCGGATAGAAATAAGCAATTTTTATCACTGCTATTAAGAAAGTAATTCCAGAGCAGAATTGTCAACACTCAGAAGGTTGGGTGCAATGACAGAGAAGAAAATAAGCCTGTTACCTCTACAGAGCCTGTTTGTAGCTATTATCCAGTTGCCTCTTGTGAGATCCTTGTACCAGTCTGTAAGAGTCTGTGCTCCTGAAGCCAGGCAAAGACATAGGAGAGGGTGTATGAGGCAGTACAAGGCTGATCAATTCACCTGTTCTGGACCAGAAAGGCAGAAGGAGGCTTGGGGGCCAATCAGTGAGATCTGAACTCTGTGAGGCTGCTCAGTTGTGTCAGTTATTGATGTTTCAACCTGGTTCTTGTGTGGGCTAGATTACTTTGCATTTTGTGACCATCCTTGTTTGCTACTGTGTTTGACCTTAGACTGTTTAGAGAATATTATCCTGCCTTTGCATAGCTGAACCTTTGATCCTGATTGAGATAGTTTCAGTTATTGCTGTTGGATAGTGTTTTGGCTTTGATGTTTAACTACTCTGTTTGCCCCTGGCTCGTACAACTACTTGATCTATTGCTCCACCCGGCACTAGCTACCTGGTGAATGCAGAATAGATGCCACACCACCAGCCGGAACTGCTCAAGGTTTAAGTAGTTAGGTTATTGAGGGTGATCACCATTATCGGAGCAGTCATTTTATTGTAGGCAAAGCCTTCCTAGTTAGGGTTCATGCACGGCAAGTTTGCAAGCTCGTGCTGAATCAGATAGCTAGCAACAAGTCTAATAGTGGATGTGCAGTTTGCTGGACAGGTTATCTTATCTGGCCCATTCTGTTACACCGCCAATCTTGTTGCTTCATGCTAGTTCAATACAATAGCTGTTTTCAAGTTACAACTGTGTCTACCTGTTCCTGAAGTGGAACAAATGTCTTGGAATTCTTGTGATTCACCAAATATTTCAAAAATTTGAGAGAGAAAAGAGATTTTTTTTTAAAGAAAGATCATTTGCATAACTTTAGGTTTCTGGGAAAGATATTCAAATTACATTAAGCCTATCTGATGTATTACACATGGGTCTATTTTCTATCTCTCTCATTTTGTGAATCAATTGTCTCATCTCTAATTACAAGCCAAAAAGATCCTGAATAAGGGATGACTCCCTTACACATATATACACTGCTCAAAAAAATAAAGGGAACACAAAAATAACACATCCTAGATCTGAATTAATTAAATATTCTTCTGAAATACTTTGTTCTTTACATAGTTGAATGTGCTGACAACAAAATCACACAAAAAAAAAAAAATGGAAATCAAATTTTTCAACCCATGGAGGTCTGGATTTGGAGTCACACTCAAAATTAAAGTGGAAAAACACACTACAGGCTGATCCAACTTTGATGTAATGTCTTTAAAACAAGTCAAAATGAGGCTCAGTAGTGTGTGTGGTCTCCACGTGCCTGTATGACCTCCCTACAACACCTGTGCATGCTCCTGATGAGGTGGCGGACGGTCTCCTGAGGGATCTCCTCCCAGACCTGGACTAAAGCATCTGCCAACTCCTGGACAGTCTGTGGTGCAATGTGACGTTGGTGGATAGAGCGAGACATGATGTCCCAGATGTGCTCAATTGAATTCAGGTCTGGGGAACGGGGCGGACCAGTCCATAGCATCAATGCCTTTGTCTTGCAGGAACTGCTGACACACTCCAGCCACATGAGGTCTAGCATTGTCTTGCATTAGGAGGAACCCAGGGCCAACCGCACCAGCATATGGTCTCACAAGGGGTCTGAGGATCTCATCTCGGTACCTAATGGCAGTCAGGCTACCTCTGGCGAGCACATGGAGGGCTGTGCGGCCCTCCAAAGAAATGCCACCCCACACCATTACTGACCCAATGCCAAACCGGTCATGCTGGAGGATGTTGCAGGCAGCAGAACGTTCTCCACGGCGTCTCCAGACTCTGTCACGTCTGTCACATGTGCTCAGTGTGAACCTGCTTTCACCTGTGAAGAGCACAGGGCGCCAATGGCGAATTTGCCAATCTTGGTGTTCTCTGGCAAATGCCAAACGTCCTGCACGGTGTTGGGTTGTGGACGTCGGGCCCTTATATCACCCTCATGGAGTCTGTTTATGACATTTGAGCAGACACATGCACATTTCTGGCCTGCTGGAGGTCATTTTGCAGGGCTCTGGCAGTGCTCCTCCTGTTCCTCCTTGCACAAAGGCGGAGATAGCGGTCGTGCTGCTGGGTTGTTGCCCTCCTACGGCCTCCTCCACGTCTCCTGATGTACTGGCCTGTCTCCTGATAGCGCCTCCATGCTCTGGACACTACGCTGACAGACACAGCAAACCTTCTTGCCACAGCTCGCATTGATGTGCCATCCTGGATAAGCTGCACTACCTGAGCCACTTGTGTGGGTTGTAGACTCCGTCTCATGCTACCACTAGAGTGAAAGCACCGCCAGCATTCAAAAGTGACCAAAACATCAGCCAGGAAGCATAGGAACTGAGAAGTGTCTGTGGTTACCACCTGCAGAACCACTCCTTTATTGGGGGTGTCTTGCTAATTGCCTATAATTTCCACCTGTTGTCTATCCCATTTGCACAACAGCATGTGAAATTGATTGTCACTCAGTGTTGCTTTCTAAGTGGACAGTTTGATTTCACAGAAGTGTGATTGACTTGGAGTTACAGTGTGTTGTTTAAGTGTTCCCTTTATTTTTTTGAGCAGTGTATATCTTAATAGTCAGCTTGTGACATCAGAATGTAATTTTAATACAAATATTACTAACCGTGATTCCAATTGAATATTGTATTAAGGTGTATTTCATAAATTTGTATACATATGTTACATATATATTAATATCAGTCAAAATATTCAGTATTTTACACTATACATGTTTTTATTTATTGGTGTTACATTGGTGGTTCATACAGATCGCCAAATCCCTCTCCCTGGTGAATATAGTTGCTGGAACACTTAGGCTAGTTTCACACTAGCGTCACGGACGTCCGGCAGGCTGTTCCGGAGGGTGAACAGCCTGTCGGATCCGTCCTGCCGCTAGTGAACACGTGCCCCCGGACTACTGCTCCGGCCCCTTGACTATAATGGGGGCAGGGCAGAGTTCCGGCGGCAGCATGGTAGTGCACGCCGAGAGGGCGCCGTAATAAAAGTACAACATGTGTGAAAGTACCCTCCTGTCTATCTGCTCTGGTTTTCTGGTGATTTGGCATCTATGTGCTTCTTCCTGCTTGAAGCAGCTGCCAGGTAGTGCTTTTCTAGTCAATCCATGCAGGCTGAGGCCTACCTTTGCATCTATCTGCCCATATGACGCAAGCATGCTCTCTCTTTTGGACTCCTAAAGGGCCAGTATGTGCACACCTAACTCTTCCAGAAACCATGTTTGGCAATCCCATAGTATTTACAGCCCCTTTCCCTATTGGGGTATGCCTGAGCAACAGTTTCTAATGGTCTAGTTTCCTGCAAAGGTATTGCTTGTCTTGTTCACTCTCATATGTACCAACTTCTGCTTGACCTGTCCTAAACTCCATTGTGACCCTGAGCTGCCTGCCCCTACTTCGAACTGACTTTGGATTGCACAAACGCTGCCTGTCCTGACCTTGGCTTGTCCCTGACTACACTTTTGCCTGATCCCAGCAGTCTACTAAAGTAAGTACTCCAAGAGTGGTTCTGCTGAAATGGAGTCCAGATTTTTGTATAGGGGGGTTAGAGGGGGAGATGAAGGGGGGCACTTAGATAGCGTTCTTAGGAGCACCCCCCCCCACAGTCAAATCTGTTCAGTAGACCCAGCTAATCCACTTCCACTTCCTTAACACTTGGCCTAATTACTGAGCTTTACATTTTTATTCAGGAGAAGAAACATTTATGAAGATTTAATGATTTACATTTAGAATATCTGCAGGAGGTTTTGATTAATTCTAAAATAAAATAAAAAAAATTGCCCCCATCATCAAGAGATTATACTAATACTTTCTAATAAGAACTGCAAATGAAAGAAGTGATTGGAACTCTACGGAGTCCACTGTTACCTTCTTATGAATTACATATCTGCATGAGAACTACCACTAAGCTCTTATTATGGCTAAATGAAGATAAACTGCAGATGGCATAGTCCAAGCTTAGACTGAGGAAGTTTATGGCGTTAATGAAACGTGGCAGAAAAAGATAAGAAACAACTAAAATTAAATCTGTTTTTCTCTTTGTTAATATATAACATTCTGTGTCAAGTGAGGCCTTGCCTAGTTACCTTCTGCACTTTTGGTATATAATATATTAGTAGAATTAAACCTACATTAATTTGAATTGAACACCATGAACATTAACAAGGCTAGATTGTTATACTTTTTTATTGTTCCATTTCTGAAATAAATAGAAACATACATTATTGTTAAAAATAAAGTAAATACAAATTGACAATATAAAGGTGTACAGTGTTAGACGCAATAAAATAAGTTTTACAAACTCACCTGTCTAAACTCCAGCGGTGCAATCCCTGGCTTTGGTGCGGCCATGCAGGGAGAGACGCTCTGCTAAGCCACGTCCCCTGGTGATGCAAAGAGAATCCTTAGCAACAGGATGCAATGCTCTGTTTCTCCCTACAGTGGGCGTTTGCTGGAGGAGATTAGAAGTGGGCTGATTGCTCAGCTGCTCTATGAGTTTCTAACTAATGGAGCGCCGAGTCATGACCTATCAGGTTTTGATCCTGGAATTTGCTGCTCTATTTAAACCCCTTCCTCACCATACACCAGTGCTAGTGATAGTCTCTGACTCACTATCTGTGTTAATGGTTCCTGTGCTTATTGGATTGCTCATTCCTATGACCCCAGCTTGTCTTCTAACCACTATGTCTCTTGTTTGGTACTGCGTTGCTCAACTGGTTCTGATCTCGGCTTGTCTTCTGACCACTCTCTATCTCTCATTTGGTGCTGCATAGCCCGTCTGATTCTGACCCATTTACGTATGACCTTGTTTTTGTGTTGTTTTGTCTCTTGGTGTTTGTTTGTCTCTGCACTTAAGCAGCATCGGGGCTGTTGAACAGTTGCGGTCTTGCTAACTAGTAGTGTTAATCGCGAATATTCTAATCGCTAAATTTTATCGCGAATATCGGCACTTCGAGAATTAGCGAAAATCTAGAATATAGTGCTATATATTGGTAATCGTGAATATTCTATATATATATTTTTTTAATCAGTAACCTCACTTCTTGCTTGTTGGCCAATAAGGAGGCTGCAATATCTTTGTCAGAGCTTAGAAACATCAATAGCAACCAATAGGAAAGTTGCCTACCCCTTTACTATATAAGAAACTCCCCAGCAGCCATTTTCTGCTGTTTTTTGCAGCTCTGAGAGAGAGAGAGAGAGAGAGAGCGAGAGAGCAGTGACATTGCTGTCCTCTGTGCTTTTATCTGGATCCTATTCCTTATCCAATTACATTAGATAGTTAGGTAGTTAGCTCATATATATAATACAGATAGTTAGTGGGAGATAGTCAGTGTAGGTTAGATAGTGATATAGTGTAGCTGATAGGTTCCAGTGCAGGGTGTTAGGTAGTGTGACAGATATTACTGTTTCTCTGCTGTCCATACATACATGCTACAGACATAGTGCTGTGATGTCACAACAATACTAGTGCACAAACCAGTAATATCTACTCAGACCTGATAAAATGTGAAGTTGCACGTATTGCGCAAAAAAAATGTGCATCATTAATGCCAATTTGCGCAATCATGAAAATAATGATTGGAGATCATGAATTCTAGAATTCGCAAATTTATTGTGAATATTATGTGAAAAATTTGTGAACTATTGCGAAAACAAATATTGCCTATGCCGCTCATCACTACTACCTAGGGCTTTGTAAAGGGAGAATATTAATTACCAATATTTATGCAAATATCAATAATCAATATTCATAAATAGGAGGAGTCGCCTATTTATACCTTTATAAATTAATAACACTTTCACCTTGCCTTATACTAATCACTAAGCTAGCTGCAAGCGCCTAACGTTACACAGTAGGTATAATACAAATAATACAAGATATTTATTATCAACCTACAGTACACAATACACACAATACAGTACCATAAATACAACACTAAATACACTATTCAATCCCAAGTTCCACCCACAAACTAACTATACAGTATACACACACATAGCAGCCCCCCCAACCTGGACTAAAAACTATCCCTACAGGGAACGGTGGCACTGCACTGGTGACTTCAGACCACAGACACATGTTTGTTATGGTACATTCAGGCTTGGTACAGGTTCAGGGAATACATGGTTAATACAGCCCAGCAATTCAAGGGTTAAAGCGGGGCTGTAAACCACACAATCACTGCAAGGTAGGGAATCACAGTGCAGGGGATGATGGACATAAAGGGGTAAACCCAGGGTTACCTGGGTCAGGGGTATTGGGGCTATTGCAGGGGACCAGGATATTACAGGCCAGCAAGGGTATGCTGGGGCTGCACACAGGGAATGCAGGAGTTAACGATATGGGCAGAGCCAGACAGGGCTGAGGTTAATGCTGGAGGAGGTCAACAGCAGGGGTGACTGCAGGAGTTCAGCAGCCGGGGTTAGGGGATGGTTGGTGGCAGGGGTTATGCAGCAGTGGTATACTTAGCCCTTCCAGGGTTACTAGGCCTTCTCCAGGGGCACGTCATGGAGCTGCTCTCTCCCATGTGTCTCTGTTTGTAGTCCAATTCCAAGAGCCCCCTGTTCCTGGCTTGGGGCTCATATATCAGCCTCAGAAACAGCTCACCTCCCCCTTCCTCAGGGATGTGACATCATGGTGTGACTGTGACTTATGCCTGCACTCAGGACTCCAGTTGGCCCCCTGAGGCTAGCAGCACCACACGCCCAGCCATGTCACAAAGGTGGGGGAAAGCATAGTAACTAGGCTGATAAGCTGGGGAAACTCAACAAAAACGCCTCAGATCTATTGATCCCTTAGCCTTTGAAGTCACCAGCCACCTGGAGGCAAAAAATTGGCCGCATTTAAGTATATATATGTATATAGATACTTGGGGCGCATCTATATACACATATACGTATACTCATTATAAACTTGGGGCATACATGGGCAGTTATAGGCCCATATATATATATATATATATATATATATTTATATACACACACATATATACATATACAGTTGCAAGAAAAAGTATGTGAACCCTTTGAAATGATTTGGATTTCTGCACAAGTTGGTCATAAAATGTGATCTGATCTTTATCTAAGTCACAACAATAGACAATCACAGTCTGCTTAAACTAATAACACACAAAGAAATAAATGTTACCATGTTTTTATTGAACACACCATGTAAACATTCACAGTGCAGGTGGAAAAAGTATGTGAACCCCTAGACTAATGACATCTCCAAAAGCTAATTGGAGTGAGGTGTCAGCCAACTGGAGTCCAATCAATGAGATGAGATTGGAGGTGTTGGTTACAGCTGCCCTGCCCTATAAAAAAACACACACCAGTTCTGGGTTTGCTTTTCACAAGAAGCATTGCCTGATGTAAATGATGCCTCACACAAAAGAGCTCTCAGAAGACCTACAATTAAGAATTGTTGACTTGCATAAAGCTGGAAAGGGTTATAAAAGTATCTCCAAAAGCCTTGCTGTTCATCAGTCCACGGTAAGACAAATTGTATATAAATGGAGAAAGTTCAGCACTGCTGCTACTCTCCCTAGGAGTGGCCGTCCTGTAAAGATGACTGCAAGAGCACAGCGCAGACTGCTCAATGAGGTGAAGAAGAATCCTAGAGTGTCAGCTAAAGACTTACAAAAGTCTCTGGCAGATGCTAATATCCCTGTTAGCGAATCTACGATACGTAAAACACTAAACAAGAATGGATTTCATGGGATGATACCACAGAGGAAGCCACTGCTGTCAAAAAAAACATTGCTGCATGTTTACAGTTTGCACAAGAGCACCTGGATGTTCCACAGCAGTACTGGCAAAATATTCTGTGGACAGATGAAACCAAAGTTGAGTTGTTTAGAAGAAACACACAACACTATGTGTGGAGAAAAAGAGGCACAGCACACCAACATCAAAACCTCATCCCAACTGTGAAGTATGGTGGTGGGGGCATCATGGTTTGG
The DNA here is from genome assembly GCF_905171765.1 of Bufo bufo. NCBI lineage: Eukaryota > Metazoa > Chordata > Amphibia > Anura > Bufonidae > Bufo > Bufo bufo. The sequence goes on from NC_053390.1 coordinate 425,015,433, forward strand.
GGCTGCTTTGCTGCGTCAGGACCTGGATGGATTGCTATCATCGAAGGAAAAATGAATTCCCAAAATTATCAAGACATTTTGCAGGAGAACTTAAGGCCATCTGTCCACCAGCTGAAGCTCAACAGAAGATGGGTGTTGCAACAGGACAACGACCCAAAGGATATAAGTAAATCAACAACAGAATGACTTAAACAGAAGAAAATACGCCTTCTGGAGTGGCCCAGTCAGAGTCCTGACCTCAACCCGATTGAGATGCTGTGGCATGACCTCAAGAAAGCGATTCACACCAGACATCTCAAGAATATTGCTGAACTGAAACAGTTCTGTAAAGAGGAATGGTCAAGAATTACTCCTGACCGTTGTGCACGTCTGATCTGTGAGACTTAGATGAAGATCAGATCACATTTTATGACCAATTTGTGCAGAAATCCATATAATTCCAAAGGGTTCACATACTTTTTCTTGCAACTGTACATATACACTGCTCAAAAAAATAAAGGGAACACAACAATAACACCTCCTAGATCTGAATTAATTAAATATTCTTCTGAAATACTTTGTTCTTTACATAGTTGAATGTGCTGACAACAAAATCACACAAAAACAAAAAAATGGAAATCAAAATTTTCAACCCATGGAGGTCTGGATTTGGAGTCACACTCAAAATTAAAGTGGAAAAACACACTACAGGCTGATCCAACTTTGATGTAATGTCCTTAAAACAAGTCAAAATGAGGCTCAGTAGTGTGTGTGGCCTCCACGTGCCTGTATGACCTCCCTACAATGCCTGTGCATGCTCCTGATGAGGTGGCGGACGATCTCCTGAGGGATCTCCTCCCAGACCTGGACTAAAGCATCTGCCAACTCCTGGACAGTCTGTGGTGCAACGTGACGTTGGTGGATAGAGCGAGACATGATGTCCCAGATGTGCTCAATTGGATTCAGGTCTGGGTAACAGGCGGGCCAGTCCATAGCATCAATGCCTTCGTCTTGCAGGAACTGCTGACACACTCCAGCCACATGAGGTCTAGCATTGTCTTGCATTAGGAGGAACCCAGGGCCAACCGCACCAGCATATAGTCTCACAAGGGGTCTGAGGATCTCATCTCGGTACCTAATGGCAGTCAGGCTACCTCTGGCAAGCACATGGAGGGCTGTGCGGCCCTCCAAAGAAATGCCACCCCACACCATTACTGACCCAATGCCAAACCGGTCATGCTGGAGGATGTTGCAGGCAGCAGAACGTTCTCCACGGCGTCTCAAGACTCTGCCACGTCTGTCACATGTGCTCAGTGTGAACCTGCTTTCATCTGTGAAGAGCACAGGGCGCCAGTGGCGAATTTGCCAATCTTGGTGTTCTCTGGCAAATGCCAAACGTCCTCCATGGTGTTGGGCTGTAAGCACAACCCCCACCTGTGGACGTCGGGCCCTCATATCACCCTCATGGAGTCTGTTTCTGACCGTTTGAGCAGACACATGCACATTTGTGGCCTGCTGGAGGTCATTTTGCAGGGCTCTGGCAGTGCTCCTCCTATTCCTCCTTGCACAAAGTCGGAGGTAGCGGTCCTGCTGCTGTGTTGTTGCCCTCCTACGGCCTCCTCCACGTCTCCTGATGTACTGGCCTGTCTCCTGGTAGTGCCTCCATGCTCTGGACACTACGCTGACAGACACAGCAAACCTTCTTGCCAATGAAATATTTCATTGCCATAAGTGTAACTTGTAAATAATAGAAAGTTATTTCCATCCAACCTTCAATACACTCACAAGTTAATATTCCTATAAACTGGATGTTACAAAGTGGATGTGGATCACTTGAACAGATTTGGCTTTGGGCTACTCTGTACAGAGATCTGGAATCTACTGGGGAAGTAGCAGGCCACTAGCTATTAAAGTAGTCTCTGTTCAAATAACTTCTGACCCACGAGGGTCGAGAAACATTGTTGTAGAGCAGGGATGCTCAACCTGCGGCCCTCCAGCTGTTGTTTAAACTACAACTCCCATCATGCCTTGCTGTAGGCTGATAGCTGTAGGCTGTCCAGGCATGCTGTAGTTGTAGTTTTACGACAGCTGGAGGGCCGCAGGTTGGGGATCCCTGGTGTAGAGCATTAAAGAATAAGGCAAAACTGTAGTCAGTGGCAGGCCGAGGTCAGGGCAGGGAGATTTCCTCATACTCAAGCTGGCAGGAGTTAGGGAAAGTCCTAGGGATTACTAGGAGGTCACCATCCCTCTTCCTTAGCTTTTGAGGCCTAGATTGTTGTCTATTCGTTGTAGTAATAGACCTCCTAGTAATCCTTAGGCTTTTCCCTAACTCATGCCAGTATATGCAGATCCTGATGGCTGAAATACTCATACCCCGGATACCTAAAACCCTGCTAAAACTGACGAGCCCTAGGATAGGTAGAGGGGATGAGACAGCTGTTTCCTTCCAGAATGAAGGAACCTGCATCTCACTGAGGCCTAGAAACAACACACACCAGATAATAAGAAACAGCAAAGGCAACAAGTACTTACAGATGTAGCAGGGGTAACACACACTCTTAACTCAAATTTCTTAACTCATTGCGTTATCTTGAAACAAAAGCCATTGAAAAGCAATTGCTAAACGCATTTAGTTGCATTTAGTTTAGATAACATGTCTCATAAAGCATGTGTGTTAACCCTGCTAAATCTGCAGCTTAGAGATTTATGGAGAAGCAGGAGATCCAAGACAAACTTGCACTAGCAACTCCAAGCAGAAACGGCATGGTCAGCAGTGTGAGGCGGATCTAAATAGAGCCTCATCACTGATAATGAGAGGCACCTGAGGAGAGGTGAGATCCTGCCAAACAACAACATACATAGAGGAAAGGAGAGACCTGTCAGATAACCTTACATGCCGCCAGTCTATCCGATCTTCTCACCTCTCTCACAGGAGGGACCGTGACAATAACTCCTTTAGGCTACTTTCACACTAGCGTTCGGGGCTCCGCTTGTGAGCTCCGTTTGAAGGGGCTCACAAGCGGCCCGAACGCATCCGTACTGCCCTAATGCATTCTGAGTGGATGCGGATCCGCTCAGAATGCATCAGTCTGGCAGCGTTCAGCCTCCGCTCCGCTCAGCAAGCGGACACCTGAACGCTGCTTGCAGCGTTCAGGTGTCCGCCTGGCCGCGCGGAGGCAAACGGATCCGTCCAGACTTACAATGTAAGTCAATGGGGACGGATCCGTTTGAATTTGACACTATATGGCTCAATTTTCAAACGGATCCGTCCCCCATTGACTTTCAATGTAAAGTCTGGACGGATCCGTCTGAAGCTACTTTCACTTAGAATTTTTTCTACAATATAATGCAGACGGATCCGTTCTGAACGGATCCAAAGTCTGCATTATATGAGCGGATCCGTCTGGGCAGACCCCAGACGGATCCGCTCTGAACGCTAGTGTGAAAGTAGCCTTAAAAGTGGTAATTTGGAGCATCTAATTTTAGACCTATTTAAAAATTAACTAAAATTAAAATCTACTGCACATACTTGTGCACAATGTCAATGATTTCTCAGTTGTAAAAATTTCCGCAATTATTTCTTTTTTAGGAAATTTAGTGACAGTTATAATACATAGGACTATTACACACACTTCTAATTACTAAAGATTAAAAAGATTTGTTTATGATTTAAAAATTGTTTTCAAATGAATATAATTTGCAGCCTTGGCTTCCAAGAAATCATTGTAATTAACATCAGGGAATAAAATGGTTTATAAATAGGTCACATTGAGAAATAACTGTATAGGCTAGCTTAGAAAAATGGGAGCATCAGACTGTTTGTGCCAAGGGCTGATTTGTTAATGCACCAGTGCTTTTAGTTTCTACTCTTCTTGGAATAATAAAAAAATGTATACAAAATTATGTTGGATGCACATTTTGATAGCTTATTTACACAATGTCTTTTGGTATCATTTCTAACATCAAACTTCAGTCCTAAGGATACTATCTGGTGGCATAACTTGCAATACAGGCAGACCATGCGACTGCTATGGGGTCTGGGGGGAGGGAGGGTTCTGCAAGAAACATGTTCTTTTTCCTTGTGTGATTTTCATGCAAGCACCACTGTGTGATGAAGCTCAATGCAAAGAGATTGTTACAGCTTCCAAGGTAGTTGTATTATTTTCTTTACACTGAGCTCCCCCTAGTGGTGGCTGCAGCCAGTCAGCTAGCTTTGTAATAGAAGAGAAGCAGGAGATTTATCAATATATTTTTCTGGTGTAAATACATTGAGAAATAAGGTGTTCAGTATAAGCGCCATATATTTGAAGCACCAGTTTGACTTTTTAAAAGTTGAATAAAGCGGTTAAGGCTAAATGCAAACTTTTTAATTACAATTTGCATTAAATTATAATGTCTTCTATTTGCTTAAAAAACCTAACATAAATTTGTCAGAAATTTGGGGCATTTCACATGTCCTGCATTGCCTGACAGTAAATAATGCACGTAAACTGAAAAACTAGGTGCAGAGGGCCAATACTAAGTTTTGCTATGGGACCCTATGAGATCTGTGTTCACCCCGATACTTACACGATGCATGTGAAGAGTTGGGACAAATCTGCAAACCATTTGTCCATGTCATCTATAAAATATAACTGTTACCTATAAGGCCAGACAAACACAAGTGAGTTCAGTGTGAGAGACTCACAGCATGTGTCTTTGTGAGTTCCCATTCTGACCTCTGCTCCTCTGATAGAATCACACCGCATTATAATGATTTGTAATGCTATGTGACCCTGAGATATCTGTAGTGTATTGTATTATACTGACAGCATTATGTCAGTGTATTTCAGAAGATTCCAGGTCTCACAGGGACATACATCATTATAAATCATTATAATGCCGTGCGATCCAATTAGAGAAGCGGAGGTCAGAATGGGACCTCACACTGACACACGCTGCTCGATCCTCACATTGAACTCGCCTGTGTATGTCTGGCCTAACAGATAGTAATAAAAATTTCTCAATTTATTCACATATGACAGAGCAAAGCAATAGAGAGACTACAAATGACAAAGCAAACAATATGTCATGTGGCCCATAGCATTGGATCAGTAATCATATGAATACATTCAACATGAGAACAATCCAGGACAATTATTTTTTTGGAAAAATCAGTTCGCTCATCTCTATTTATTAGTTTTGTTTCAATTTAATCAGCAGAAAAATACATCAAATGTGATCACAGCATTTGAGAGAGCTAAAACTGGAAATGCACACTTCCTAGCCCAAGATGTCCTTTTCTGGCTGAGAACGGGGAAGGGGCTCCATGGTACTGATAGGCCTGAGCCTGTACAAGGCTTCCAGGCCTATTACTATTATATTCCAATGCTGGCCTGCAGGTGGCAGCACTGCAATATACAGAAATCTGTAAAAAATCAATGCAGAATATGTACAAATGGCAATCTAAAGATTCTATGCTACAGTTACCTAGGGTGACTTATAAAAGTAAAAACAGCTTTAAAACATTTTTAAACATAAAAAATATAAAAATTCAAATCACCCCCTTTCCCCAAAATTAAAATAAACAATATAAAATATAAACATCATAGGCATCACCATGTCTGTAAACAACTGTAGTATTAAAATATAAAAGCAACCTGTACGTCAAATGATGTAATAAACCTCAAAATGGCCTGTATGCTGTTTATTCGTTGCTTCACCTTCCAAAAAAAAATTATAAAATGGGATCAAAAAGTAATATCCACCCCATGGTATCACTAAAAAGTACAGATAATCTCCCCAAAAATTAGCCCTCATACAGCTCCATAGATGTAAAAATAACATTTAGGGGGTTAGAATATGATGAAGCAAAGGGAAAAAAAAAATCTTATTTTTTTAGGTATTAAACAGAAGGAAAACTATACAAATTCGTATCACCATAATTGAAATGACCTGGAGAATAAAGGGAACCGGTCAGTTTTACCGCACAGGGAACACAGTAAAAACAAAACTCATAAAACTGAAGTGGAGTTTTTTTTTTTTTTTTTTAAATTCCATCCAAATTTTTTTTTTTCAAATTTCCTCTATATTGTATGCAACAGTAAATTGTGCCATTAGAAAGTATAATTCGTTGAGGCTAGTGCCTATGCTGCATGGCTGCATTTTGCTGAGCTTCATTCATCTTTGTGCTGTGGGACCCACATACATGAGCCTGGAGCCCTAAAAATTGTGAAGATTGGGGGAACAAGATCTGGTGACCCTGTCCCGCCGACTAAGTGCCTGAATCCAGGTACAGAGATGGCTAAATACTTGAAGAAGCAGGCTGGAGCTCCTGGAGCTAAAGAATTTAAGACGATGGAGGATCAGGAGAGCCGGAGCAGATGGGACAACCTCCATTTTAGATGTATTCCAGAATCATTGACCCACAAGAAAATTTTAGCCACCATCAGGAAAATTGCATACACCCTCCTAGAAGAGACTCAAATCAGCATTCTTTATTATAGAACAGGCCAATAGAGCCTTCAGATAAAAGCCCAGAGACTCTGAACCTCCTAGGGACATTATATGTTGTTTTCTGAATTTCCAAGATAAAGAAAAGATTCTTACTGCAGCTAGAACCTGAAATAACATCACTTTTGGGGATGCTACTATCTCAGTATTTCAGAACCTATCTCTTGTCACGCTCCATCAAAGAAGACAAGATAACCCCTTACCGCAGGAATTTTCTTTTTGGCTAATCATTTACTTATTCTGGAAGACGCATTCGATTTTCCTCGTTCTCCGACCTGCAGTAGGCGTTCTCTTAAATTGACATTTCTCTGCTGGATATAGAGAACTGGGATACCGTGTCGGATCTTTTTTTTAGCCCGGACCTTCCTAAACCCATTCCTTGGGAGAAGACCTCTAAGCCGCAAGAACAACACCTGAAATGACGTAGTGGTGCCCTGACCCTGAAGAGGATTGCTTAGGCCCCTCCTGAGGCCTCATTTGTCTCTAATTATAGAGCTCTTGACTACCTCTACTTTCAATAGCAAGACTTCAAATTTGGGTTTAATCCTTTCCCCATATGGAAAGTCTCTTTGGCTTAAATGTGACACTTGATTGGACTTTCTGACTCTAGCAAGGTTTATTGCTGTTTTGGTTTCTGTTTTGCTCCTTTTATGTTCTTTCTCAGGCTTGGAAGGTGTGGGTACACTTTGATTCATCCCCTGACATATGATGCAGGAGTTCACTGCTCTCCTCGGGGCTGCCAAATTGCAACACTCTTCCTACTTATAGCAAGCCTTCCATGCTTATTGTTAAATTTTTTCTTTATTATCTTTGTCATTTCCGATGGCTGACCTTCAGACTATGGTCCCCATCAAAGAGATCCCAAATTTTCTTTTTTCTGTGACAGGAGAAGTGCTCTGTGGTCTTCCTCCAGGAAAGCCACTCTAAACATGCCAAATATCCAGACCTATCTTTTTCTAGATTCCCCACTTGGTATCATTGTGGTGCAGATGGTGCAGCCTCAAGGGCAGTAAGTATAGGTTTTAAAAAAAATGTTTAAAGATGTTACATTTAGCTAGTCTACACATATTCAAGTCCCAGAAGGCCACTATATCATTTTGAAAGATCTTGTTGGTCAGACCATATCAATATTTATGTGCCCAACATTGACCAGATTTCTTAGTTATTATATGTCTTGTCCTTAGTGGAATCCCTCCAGGAGGGGAATTCTTGTCTTAGCAGGGGATTTCAATATGGAATTGCACTCTCTCAGTGATACTTCCTCTAAGCGATCCACTTTTTCAGCTAGATCCCTGAAAAAGCTAAACTCTAGGTTATTGGGTCTTATACAGTGGAGGAAATAATTATTTGACCCCTCACTGATTTTGTAAGTTTGTCCAATGACAAAGAAATGAAAAGTCTCAGAACAGTATCATTTCAATGGTAGGTTTATTGTAACAGTGGCAGATAGCACATCAAAAGGAAAATCGAAAAAATAACTTTAAATAAAAGATAGCAACTGATTTGCATTTCATTGAGTGAAATAAGTATTTGAACCCTCTAACAAAAAAAGACTTAATACTTGGTGGAAAAACCCTTGTTTGCAAGCACAGAGGTCAAATGTTTCTTGTAATTGATGACCAAGTTTGCGCACATTTTAGGAGGAATGTTGGTCCACTCCTCTTTGCAGATCATCTCTAAATCCCTAAGGTTTCGAGGCTGTCTCTGTGCAACTCTGAGCTTGAGCTCCCTCCATAGGTTTTCGATTGGATTAAGGTCCGGAGACTGACTAGGCCACTCCATGACCTTAATGTGCTTCTTCTTGAGCCACTCCTTTGTTGCCTTTGCTGTATGTTTTGGGTCATTGTCGTGCTGGAACACCCATCCACGACCCATTTTCAGTTTCCTGGCAGAGGGAAGGAGGTTGTCGCTCAGGATTTCACGATACATGGCTCCGTCCATTTTCCCGTTAATGCGAATAAGTTGTCCTGTGCCCTTAGCTGAAAAACACCCCCAAAGCAAAATGTTTCCACCCCCATGCTTGACGGTGGGGACGGTGTTTTGGGGGTCATAGGCAGCATTTTTCTTCCTCCAAACACAGCGAGTTGAGTTAATGCCAAAGAGCTCTATTTTGGTCTCATCAGACCACAGCACCTTCTCCCAGTCACTCTCTGAATCATTCAGGTGTTCATTGGCAAACTTCAGACGGGCCTGCACATGTGCCTTCCTGAGCAGGGGGACCTTGCGAGCCATGCAGGATTTTAATCCATTGCGGTGTAATGTGTTTCCAATGGTTTTCTTGGTGACTGTGGTCCCTGCTAATTTGAGGTCATTAACTAACTCCTCCCGTGTAGTTCTAGGATGCTTTTTCACCTTTCTCAGAACCATTGACACCCCACGAGGTGAGATCTTGCGTGGAGCCCCAGAGCGAGGTCGATTGATGGTCATTTTGTGCTCCTTCCATTTTCGAACAATCGCACCAACAGTTGTCACCTTCTCTCCCAGCTTCTTGCTAATGGTTTTGTAGCCCATTCCAGCCTTGTGCAGGTCTACAATTTTGTCTCTGACATCCTTGGACAGCTCTTTGGTCTTTCCCATGTTGGAGAGTTTGGAGTCTGCTTGATTGATTGATTCTGTGGACAGGTGTCTTTTATACAGGTGACTAGTTAAGACAGGTGTCCTTAATGAGGGTGACTAATTGAGTAGAAGTGTCTAACCACTCTGTGGGAGCCAGAACTCTTAATGGTTGGTAGGGGTTCAAATACTTATTTCACTCAATGAAATGCAAATCAGTTGCTATCTTTTATTTAAAGTTATTTTTTCGATTTTCCTTTTGATGTGCTATCTGCCACTGTTACAATAAACCTACCATTGAAATGATACTGTTCTGAGACTTTTCATTTCTTTGTCATTGGACAAACTTACAAAATCAGTGAGGGGTCAAATAATTATTTCCTCCACTGTAGATGTTTGGAGATGCCTTAATCCCTCTATTGTTGACTATTCTTCTTACTCTGCTGTAGAATACTCCTACTGTAGAATAGATTAGGTGTACCAACTGGAGACACAGTGAATCCATACTGGGTAATGATGGACACAATAAAAACAACTTTACATCCCTGCTGGATAACTATTTCTCCATCAATAACACCTCAGATGTACTCCCTCAGATTTTATGGAACACTAATAAAGTATACATTCAGGGACATTTTGTCAGCCTGTGCTCCTTTTTTAAAGAAGCAGGCTGACAGACATCTCTCTTCCATTTTGACCCAAATGCATGCCCTAGAAACACTTCATACACAATCACTTTCCACTCAACACCTTTCAGAACCTCAACACCTTTCAGATCTTAAAAATCTTCCTAATGAGAGATTAGCAATAAGTTCTTCGCTCATGGCAACAAGGTCACTAAATTTATGATGCCCTGCATCAAACATAGGAAACTTGCGAGATTTATGACTAGCATCAAATCTCCACAACGTAAACAACTTTTCTCAACGACCACAATAGCTGAACAATTTAGATCAGCGGGAAGCTTTAGCAAAACACACTCTCTGAACTCACCTCAGCTCTGAAATAATTTCCTTGGGGCAAATGGCCGGCCCAGATGTCCTGCCCAATTACCTATTATTTTAGTCTTCAAGATACACCTTTTCCATTTTTCCTACCCATCTGCAATTTGGCTTGCAGAACCAGTCCCTATCTGCTGACATGACCAGAGCTTTGATCACTATTAATCCCAAGGAAAGCAAGGATCCTAAATCCTGTACTAACTACGGTATTGCCCCATTTCCCTGTTAGCCACCAGATTGCAATCTTTTTTTACCCAGTCTAATTCATCCCGACTAGGTAGGTTTTATAGCGGGCAGAAAAGTGAAATATAATTCTACCAAAGTTCTTGACGCCTTATTGTACTCCTCTCATAAAGCTATTTCCTTAGTGCTTCTTGGGACTAATGCCAATAAAGCATTTGACCATGTAGACTGGTCCTATATTAGACACACTTTACTTAAGTTTTTCTTTCCAGCTCCCTACATTGACGCTGTTTTTGCCATGTATAAGCAGTCTTCCGCCTTTGTCATGGTCAATAACTCCATCTCTGCCCGGTTTACAATCCAAAATGGGACAGGGCTTCCCCTTTTCCCCTTTATCTTTGTTCTAGTAATGGAAACTCTTATGCAGTCTCTAAGACTAGAAGGATTAAAAGTAGGTACTCAAGATTTTAAGTTGGCGGTCGTTTGCAGACGACCTCCTGATCCTCACAACGAACTCTATTAAATCCATGCCCTTAGTGATCTCCCTGTTACAAAGATTTGTCTCTTCATCTAATTTTAAAGTAAATCCTTACAAATCACAAATCCTCCATATTCCCCTTCTCATATCTCAGCCCTTCAACAGGACTCCCCATTTAATTAGACGACCCAACAGTTGACTTATCTGGGTGTTAAATTAACCCCTCATCTTCCAGATAATTTTTGACTTAATTATATGCCCCTTTTGCAGGCTATCGTGGCTCAGTTGGACTCTTTAGACTATCTATACCTTTCCTGGTTTGGCAGAAAAAATATGGTTATGTCTCTAGTGCTCCCGAGTCTTACATATTTACAGTACTTCATGTGCTCCCAATTAAGATTCCTAGGTCATACTTTCGATCCCCGAATAGTCACATACGCAGACTTATCTGGCAGGGTAGAGGATCTAGGATCTCCTTCTCTACCTCATCCAAACCCAAGCATTTCAGTGGAATTGGTCTGCCAGATCCTGAAATGTACATGAAAGCAATACATTTGTGCAATACATTTTTGCAGGGTGGTGGATTGGCTCAGATCCTCCTCCCATAAACAGTGGCTACCCTTAGAAAATATATACTTCCCCTCTTCTCTTAGGGCCCTGTTGCTGGCATATTGACCACTCCCAACTCTGGCTTCTATACCAAACTTATCTATACTATTTATTCCCTATTTATTGTGGCTTCTCCCACCATGCTGTGCGGTTTATAGCTTCAGTCTTGTTGTGGATTGCTGGTGTTTTGGATCTCGGCGGAGTTCCTGTGCTTCCATAGCCATTTGAAGTTAAGTTTTTTCTTCCACTATTGTTTATTGTTTGGGATACCTGTTGTGACACATACTCGGCCTTCCGGATCTCTACTACCGTTGCCATCCCGTCCAGACCATGGACTAATTTATTCATGGATTTTATCACTGATCTACCTAATTCTTCAGGAAAGACAGTTATTCTGGTGGTAGTGGATCGCTTTAGTAAAATGACGCACTTTATAGCAATGCCGGGCCGACCTAATGCTAAAACTAAAAGTGTTTGTTGATAACATTGTGAAACTACATGGCATTCCCTCTGATGTGGTCTCGGATCATGCGATTCAGTTTATTTATAAATTCTGGAAGGCGTTCTGTACTAGACTCGGAGTACAACTGTCCTTTTTTTTGGCTTTTCATCCTCAGTTGAACGGACAGACGGAACACACTAATCAGAGTCTGGAGACTTACTTGAGATGTTTTGTCTCTGAGAAACAGGAGGAGTGGTCTTCATTTTTGTCTTTAGCAGAGTTTGCCATAAACAATCGTAGACAGGAGTCCACTGATAAGTCATAGTTTTTTGGGGGAATATGGGTTTTACCCGCATTTTGGCACATTTTCTGGTTCTGATACTTTTGGTATTCCTGAGGAGGAACGTTTTTCGTCATCATTGTAATCTATATGAAGGAAAATTCTAAATAACCTGAGGAATATGGGCAACAGATATAAACATATTGCTGACAGGAAACTTATGAATGGTCCGGACCTAAGAGTGGGTGATTCTGTGTGGCTGTCCACAAGAAACATTAAGTTGAAGGTACCTTCTTGGAAGTTGGGTCCAAGGTTTATTGGTCCATATAAGATCACTGCCATTATTAATCCGGTAGCCTTTAGTCTTGAACCTCCTCAGGCTCTGAAAATTCATAATGCGTTTCATAATTCTTTGTTGAAGATATATGTTGAATTTTTTTGAACCGTCTCCCCTGCCACCCGCTCTTGTCATGGTGGATGGTAGTTTGGAATTTCAGATCACCAAGATAATTGAATCTTGAGTTCTCCGTAGATCTCTTCAGTATCTTGTTCACTGGAAGTGTTATAGACCAGAGGGAAGGATGTGGGTACCAGCATCCGACGTGAATGCCAGTCGTTGGTGAAAGTTTTCAAAGGTCTCACCTGGATAAGGTTGGTCCTGGGTGCCAGGAGGTCACCTGTAAAAGGGGGGGTGGGCTGTACTGTCACGGATGTTCCTGTGACAGGTTTCAGGAGTTCAGTGAGACTGGCAACACATGATTTGATCTGACAGGTTCCTTGTGGATCAATTTGTGTCTGTGTTGTTTCTGGTAATGGCCCCACCCATTGCCTCAGGTGTTGCTTATGTGGTCATTTAACCTTCCCTATTTTATTGTGGCTTCTCCCACCATGCTGTGCGGTTTATAGCTTCAGTCTTGTTGTGAATTTCTGGTGTTTGGATCTCGGCAGAGTTCCTGTTGCTTCCTTAGCCATTTGAAGTTAAGTGTCTGTTAGCGGTTTTCTTCAGGCAGGTTTATGCTGGTATAAGATGAGGCATCAGACCTCCAACCCATGAATATTTCCCTGTGCAATGAATATCCAATTTGCTTCTGATCAGAGAGATAAATAACAGCCCAGACCGAACTTAGGTTGCTAAATATCTGACATCTTTATTTTTCATCACATACTTATAGGGCTTTTTGGGGGTGGGCGCATATTGTTTCTCAAGGTCCAATTGGAACACTCCTGGTATTTCTAAAGAGGCTCTGGGAACATGTGTCACCAACTTACAGTTGAAACTTTGTTAAACAATGCTGGTATCTGCTGTATACAATACTTGCAAAAGAGTTATTTTACATAGAACAGGTTTTCTCTACATGCTAATAAGTTGAATAAGTTGCTATCATTGTATGTGAGGTGAGATGTTAAATGGCTCCTTTGTTCAGAGATGCTGCTATTGTGTCCAGTACTGGCAGAGGGTGTGTTACGTGCTAATTTCGATGTGATGCATGCATAAGAGATGAGGTTTGTATAATATATGTCTTATCTGTGATGTATCAAACGATTTATGAAAAATCCCTTTCAATCCAACCATTGATCCCAACTTATATATATATATATATATATAAAAACGGGATCACTGTCCGTTTTCCTCCATCTAAGGCCGTGTGTGTGTGTATATATGTATATATATATAACGTGCGTGTGTGTGTGTGACACATGAAGACACTAAAGACTATGAAGGAGTTAAAAAAAAAACCTTCTGTGTAATTTGGCGCACAGTAGGAAAAAATCTCCTGCATAGTGAAAAGAGAGAAGAAAGAAAAGTGAGAAAAAAAGATAAAGCATGCCCGCTCTACACATAGATAGGATATTCGGGTTAGATCGTTTACTGGGCTAACCCCGCCCTCCATGGCACATGGCTGCCCAGTAATGTTACAGATAGGCAGGTACATTCCACCTCATGCCTTGACCAATAGAAATACCCTTTAGACCTGGAAGGTACACATTCGCACATTTCCCGAGAGTGGCGGTGGGCGGCGCTCAAACACTCACCATCCACTACCACACCCAGAACATGCGCAAATGCTCCCAAATGAATCAGCCTTCTTTTAAACAAATGTGGCCCTAGTCGGACAACATCTATTTAATCTGGTACAAATATTCTACTGACACACAGTGAATCTCTGTTAGACATGGTTCCGACAGGGGGGATCAGTCCCTGAGGAAGGTCTTTTAACACAGAGTCGACCAATAAAGGTGATATAGCATTCACGTGGACACCAGTCCCACCAACCAATGTTCCATGTTGGGGCGCCCATGGTTCAGTGAGACCGGCATCAGTGTGCCATACCCCACCGTTGCTGATGAGGACCCGCTGGTAGCCTTCACTAAGAACATTGCTCTCAGAGCAAGCAGCCATTGGATCCCTCTCAAACCAACGGTGGCGGCTTTCACATGGGAAGTAGGGACCAGAGTGCTGATTTCTAGAATTTCCCTTGCAACGACCTGACCCGATCACGCTCTCATAACCGTAATCAGGTCAGACCTTACACAGGGAGGCATATAGAAAATAAACCTACATACCATTCCTAAGCCAAAAAGAAAGTCCACTATAGTCATCCTATGCTTAATAAAACTTTCCACGACAGTTCCCTCCTCTCTGTAATATGTCCCCTGTGTTCTTTGAGTCTCTTGCTGAATCTTCGGTTTCCTCAGCTTGCCCTCGTCGATTGTGGTGCTCCTTGGGTGTTATTGCTCCATCCTTCGGTTCGATTCTTTGGGGAGTTGACTCTGAGGCAGGTCCTGATGTGGTAAGGTGTGGCGTGGCGATGGACGTTTAGTTGGATATCCTTTCCATCAAAGACATAGGTTGATCCGTGGTGTATCTGGGAGCTGCGATTAGGATGTGATTATCTGCACGTGACTGGGCGATCCGATCGATCAAACAGCAGGAGCATCTCACCAGGATATATATGATAAAGAGAAAAACAACAACATGAGTATATATATATTCCTATTTCCTTCAACCAGTTACCTATGAAAGCAGGAAATCTCCAAAACCACCCAAAGCTGCGAAAGGATTCTATCCCTCAGTAATAGCCCTATCTCAATTACAGTGATCTTATCCATATGGGCCTGGACTTTATCCCTGGTATCTGCAGTCCTCTCCTATAAACTCACAGAAACCCCCCTAAGAAGCAAAAGGAAAATCCAGCTGGTGCACCTGTTGGCAAGGGAAACAAGAGCGAAATATCATTATAGTCAATGTTTAATTTCTTAATCAGTTTTGCCACATATTCCTCTTATATCTGCTGCAAGTCTCTAGGCCAGAATTAATGGACTCATTGTCCATGGGGTTGGGAAGGGTCTTTCCATCCAATACTACTCCTCCCTTTGACCATAGACCGTTAAGAGTCTTTGGTCAGCCCTTGAATCTCTAATGCCCTTGCATATATTGTTCTACTGGGCTGTGCAGACCGTACAATAGGCTGACTAGCATGCCCAGACAAAACTTGTTCCACAGGTTCTGTAAAGCCAGGAGCTTGTGATAGAGTCAAGTGTGCGCATATCCCATCATCCAACTGTACAATGGCAGATATGGGGGTGGGACAGGAGTTGGGGTCACAATGGGGCTGTCTTGTGTTTGAACTGCACAAGTCAGTCCAAAACTTTTGCAAAGATAGCCATGCTTGGCCACAAGTTTCTATATACATTTTATTCCAATGAGGGTCTCCTTTGTACCATGGAAAAGTGTCTATGTCATTCAGACATAGGCCCTTGATCATGGCCATATGAAAGTCTGAAAAAGACCCTTCTTTTGGGAACGGGTCAGTACATTTCATTCCTTCTGTCCATTTACACATATTATCAACCCAAGGATCAGTATAAAATGGACCTAAACACCTCTGGACAAACATTTTTGGACTTTCCCCCAATTCATTTTTAGGAGACAGTTTTACCATAGAGTGATTCGCAGCAGACTTAGGAACATGATTTTCAGTTCTAAATTTTAAAATTCAGTTTCTTTTTGGGATCCTTCTTACCATAAGAATTGCCCATTTTTACTTAGCTAAAATATACAGTGAGATCAGCTGAATTTGGAGGTTTATCAAAGGATGTTTGTGTTCAGTGCAAAAATACTCACTGATAAACCTTATGCTTATCAGTTTATGTGTTTTTTTTTTTTTTTTTTTTTTTATCCTATTTCTTCTAATTCAGGTTCATAACTACTCCTGAATTTATGGCAGATTTTAAACTATTCTGGATGGTATTACTTCTAATTCAGGCTCATACTACTCCTGAATTTATGACAGATTTTAAACTATTGATGGCCAATTTTATACCTTCAATTTCAGCATGAACTCACATACAATCTATACATAATCTATACACAGTCTATACAGTAAAATTCAACCTTATATATATAACGACTAAAAAATGCTTAAGCAACTATACAGCAATATACAAGTTTTAGCAAAGGATATTCGTTGCACAAAATACAGTTTTTTTTTTCAGATTAGGGGACTACAGACCCCATTTTTTTTTCAGGAATATCAGATCCCTGAGGGACATCAGATCCCTCTATTTCTTTAGGAATATCAGATTCCTGGGAGACGCTTATCAGAAGCGCTTACCGGGTTCAAATAATCCACTCTTACAGTATAGGGCAGTAATAATATATATCTTAAATATAGAATCACTTACCCGATACTGTATTTTGGTGGATCCCACCTTCTGACACCAAACTGTTAGCGGTTTTCTTCAGGCAGGTTTATGCTGGTATAAGATGAGGCATCAGACCTCCAACCCATGAATATTTCCCTGTGCAATGAATATCCAATTTGCTTCTGATCAGAGAGATAAATAACAGCCCAGACCGAACTTAGGTTGCTAAATATCTGACATCTTTATTTTTCATCACATACTTATAGGGCTTTTTGGGGGTGGGCGCATATTGTTTCTCAAGGTCCAATTGGAACACTCCTGGTATTTCTAAAGAGGCTCTGGGAACATGTGTCACCAACTTACAGTTGAAACTTTGTTAAACAATGCTGGTATCTGCTGTATACAATACTTGCAAAAGAGTTATTTTACATAGAACAGGTTTTCTCTACATGCTAATAAGTTGAATAAGTTGCTATCATTGTATGTGAGGTGAGATGTTAAATGGCTCCTTTGTTCAGAGATGCTGCTATTGTGTCCAGTACTGGCAGAGGGTGTGTTACGTGCTAATTTCGATGTGATGCATGCATAAGAGATGAGGTTTGTATAATATATGTCTTATCTGTGATGTATCAAACGATTTATGAAAAATCCCTTTCAGTGTCTTTTTCCCCTTTTGTTTATTGTTTGGGTTTTCTTGTGTTGCTCTTTTCCCTGTCATTTGTGTTTAAGCCTGAGGGAGACTCCTGTTCGTCCTATCGTTTGGAGGAACAGGTTGTCTCTTGTCCTGACATTAGTACCAGGGTCCTACAGGGTGAGTTAGGACTTTAGGTTCCTGTGAATGATCTCACCTACCTCTGGGGTCAGTTCATGCTTGCAGTCAGTCAGGACTTTGATTAGGGTTGTTCTAGGAGGTGACCTGCTCCTTTCCCTAGTTTACAGTCATTTACCCCTCACCCCTTTCCCTCTTACTTTCGGTGTGGGTTTCCCTCCCACACCGAAACGTGACATATATGAGGTTTGACCTTTCTGTAAATTAGAACTCTGATCCTGTGTAACACACCATATTCACTGATGCAGGCACACGCTTTCCCTGCCAATGAAATAGGTACTAGCCCTGTCCAAAATCATTCACACAAGTGTTATATCTCTTGCTTTTGTACTTGACACTCAAACAAGCTAACTAGCCTAACATGACACAATAGGGCATCTGAGGCCTTCCGCTATAGTTTTTGTCAGATAGCGCTGACAAAAGTAAACATAAGGTACCAAAAGATAGAAAGAGACTGAGGAGGTTTCGGTCCTCTGTTACTCACTACCAGATGCGACACCATGGAAATAACCGCGTCATAGCTGGTGCAGATTGCATCAGAATACTGCAATAGGTCCCAGAATATCTTTAGGGTTTGGAACCCTTTCTGACAATTTTTGGGCATCTCAGATAATGAGAGGCCTGACAGAAATAAAGGAATTTAAGGGATTTAGGCCTAAATTCATTATCACTCACAAATACTTTTTATGCCCTACCTTGCGTATCCTTGGTTTAATTAAATTGAACAATCCCCCCAAAAATTAAATTCCAACCGTGTGGAAATGGACTTCATGGAAATGGATGATTGAGGCTTAATGCTCAATTTTACTTTAAGATTCACAGGTAGATTGCTGCAGTACCATGTGTTTTGCTGTAGTAAGCATGTACATATGCTGGTTTAATGAAATTCAACAATCCCCCCAAAAAATTAAATTTCAACCGGTAGATTGCTGCCCTACCCTGTATTAGTAATTACAATTCAGAGGGTTCATGTACAAAACAAAAGACATCACAAAGTTACCTGCTAAAATACAACTGAAACACTAGGAGTGAGTGCTCTGCTCACAAAAGCTTGCAATCTATGAGGAAGTTGGGGTGACATAAAAGGTAGTTGTTATATGAAGTGCTCTAGCCTTCTTTGTACTGAAAGGAGTGGTGTAGATCGATCTTCGTTTGCTAGTGCTTTGGGTGTGGGGATTACTGTCAAAAGATCGAGTTCAGGCATGAAGAGTTGGGGGGGTTACTAGGGCAAGAGTCAGTTTAGGAAGCATGATAAGCCTACCTGAAAAATGTTTTTTTTTAAGGCACGTTTGAAGGTAGGGAGGTTGATAATTGACCTGATATTCTGGGGCAGAGCATTCCAGAAAGTAGGTGCAGCTTGAGAAAAGTCTTGAAGACAGGAGCAAGAGGTTCAAATTATGGAGGATTGCAATCTTAGATCACTATCAGAAAAAAGAGCATGAGTAGGGTGGTAAACAGAAATGAGGGAGGAAATGTATGGAGGTGCAGCACTATGGAGAGCTTTGTGGGTGAGGGTGGAAAGTTTGAACTGTGTTCTGCGGTGGATGGGCAACCATTCAAGTGAGTGGGGGAGAGTTTAGAGAGAGGAAAACCAATTATTAATGAATTACAGTAGTCAAGATGAGAATGAATCAAAGCAGAAACAAGAGCTGGTTTCACCGTACAAAAGTGCTGATTCTGGAGATGTTCTTTAGGTGCAGATGACAAGAGTGTGCAAGTGATTGTATATGGGAAACAAAGGAAAGATCAGAATCCAAGATGACTCCAAGACAGCAGGCATGCTGCCCAGAAGTTATGATAGTGCTACAGACTGAAATTAAAATATCAAGTTTAGGTTGGTTATTAGATGGGGGAAAGATAAAAAGTTCAGTTTTTGAGAGGTTCAGTTTTAGAGATAGGACATGATGTTAGAGACAGCTGCCAGACAATTACTTGTGTTTTGGAGTAAAGCAGGGGTGATGTCAAGGGATGAAGTGTATAGTTGGGTGTCATCAGCATAGAGATGGTACTGAAAGCCAAATCTACTGAAGTCGGTCTGATGTGGGCTGTGTACAGAGAAAAGTGTAGGGGACCTAGGCCTGAACCATGAGGAACCCCAAGATAAAGAAGAAGAGCAGAGCCAGTGAATGATACACTAAAGGAGAGACCAGAGAGATAAGAAGAGAACCAGGAGAGGGCAGTGTCCTTAAAGCCAACTGAGTGGAGCATGGTAAGGAGGAGTTGGTGGTCTACCGTACAAACGCTGCAGAACGATCCAGAAGAATCAGTTAAGAATAGTCGTCATTCCTTCTTGCTGTCAGGAGATGGTTAGATACTTTAGTAAAGGCAGTTTCTGTAAAGTGGAGATTCTATGGGGTCAAGATTAGAGAGTTTGCAGAAAGATAGCTTATTAAGTGAGAGTACACAAGACATTCCAGGAGTTTAGAGATGAAGGAGAGGTTAGAACCAGGTCTGTAATTATCAGCACAGGTCAGGTCAAGAGATTTTTTTTTAGTAGTGAGGTTATAACAGAATGTTTGAAAGAGGACAGAAAGATATCAGAAGAGAGAGAGAGAAAGGGAGAGGGGCTGTAGAAGGTGTGGGGGGATAGGATCCCTGCAGCAGTTTGTAGGTCAAGAAGAAGAGAGAAGCCTGGAGACTTCTTCATCTGTTGTAAAGTCAAAAAGAGGAGAAAGAGCATTTGGAAGTGTGGGAGGGAGAAGGATTGAAAATGGTTGGGGACTGGTAGATTATTTACTACTGGATGTTAGCAATCTTGTCTCTGAAGTAAATGGCCATGTCATCAGCGTACAGATCAGTGATAGGTATGTGAACCTTACAGCTCAGAAGAGAATGAAAAGTGTCAAAGGATAGTTTTGGGTTATTTGAGAGTGAGGAGATGAGAGAGGTGAAGTAGTTCTGTTTGACAATGTTGAGGGCTGAATTGTACAGTAGGTTTTAAGCATAAATTTATAATGGGGAAAGTCTGCTGTTATTCGTTATTTTCTCCATAAGCATTCTGCACATCTTAGAGTACCACTGGAGAAATTGTGCCAGGGTTGCGTGTTCTTTGTTGGATTGATATGGGAGCTGCTTTATCTAGGGTGGTTTTGAGGGTATGGATGTAATAATTAGCAGCCAGGTCTGTACAGGAGAGGGAAGACATTGTGATTTGCTGTAGCAATCACATATACATGCTGGTTTAATTAAATTGAACAGTAAAAAAAAAAAATGTATTCCAACCGTGTGGAAATAGAATTCACGGAAACGGACGATTAAGGCTTGACGCTTAATTTCACGTTAGCACACACAAGTAGATTATAGATCGTATATATGGTGGTTTAATTAAATTGAACAATATCCAAATTTTTTTTTTTCAAGATTGTGGAAACTGAATATACAGAAATAGACGATTGAGGCCTCACCCTTAATATCGTGTAAATTTTTACCCTAGTGTGTATTGGTGTACTGATCACCTATATGCTGGTTTCATTAAATTCAATAATCCCCCAAAAATAAAAAAAAATAAAAATAATAAAAAAATTAAAAAAATGGAACTGAACTGTGTGTGTGTAGAAGATAATAGAGATTTAACCCTAATATTTTGTTCACAATCACTGATGTATATGGTTTTTCAAACTAAAACAAAACAAAAAAAAAAAACGGTGAGATGACTTGTATTCTGTATGCTATGCTAGATAGAGCACATGTTGAACAGTTTTCTCTTATTCTAATACCACCCTCCCCCTAAAAAAAGAATTTCTGTGAAAATGGGGGAAAATTAAAGTATTTCCTTGCAAGTAGCTGCTTTTAAGGTTTGGAGCAACTGCAGTTCTGATAGAATATGCAGCAGCCTCGGCTACTCTCTTCTCACTCCCTTGGCTGACAGATTCCCTGCCTCCCTGTTCTACACACACAATTTTTCTTCTTCGTAATTCCTGCCTTTGCTTTTACTCTCTGACTGTCCCTGATGGTTTCCTTTAAGACATTGTAAAACCCAATCACCCTCATTCACAGTCCAGCATAGAATGATGTTCTGATCATTCCTTTAGGGTGCCTTCCTGCATGCTGCAGCTCTGATTGCCTCAGCCAGGCTGTCTGTCGGCCTGGGAGACAATCAGCGCAAGCCCTCCCCCCACTTCTTCTCAGGGTCCTGTGAGAACCCTTCTTCTTGCACCCTAGTGCATTTTTCATGCTGACGTGTGCACAAAAATGGAGCTAAGAGCCATTTTAGTGGATTCATCCAGAACTAAAGTGAAAAGATTTGGTCCGAATTGGTTCGCTCATTCTTAGTGCCCAGTAATCTGCTTGTGCCAACAGGACTCCCACTTAGCCAAGTTAATGGCATTTCAGTCACTGCTTTACCACTTAGAGGATTCTACTGCCTCTAGGCAAAAGATGGTTCATGCCTAGCCACCATTATTTCTCAAAAAGGCTGTCCCTGCCTTGTACTGTCATCTGGTAGAAAACTTTGCCACAATCGACACATGGAGCAGTTGTTACTGTCAAAAAAAAAAAAATGTCTTTCATGACCTCCTAGGTTAATGTTTCGCATGGCAGTGGTGATACGGACACCTCCATAGTTATGTAAGTCTGGTTGCCACACCTGGTGCTTCTCCATCTTCTTCATGTCCTCGTCAATGTGCACTGTGATTTATCGATGAAAGTGATCAATAACACATGTCTGTGAGTGGCGAAATTATGTGAACCTTTGTTTTTAGCTTTTTAGTATCTGGTGTGATGGCCTAGCTTCAAGTTACGGTGTCAGACTCAGAGGTGGAGGTCAGAGGTGACCTCCACATCATCTTGCTGTGAATGAGAGGAGGAGTAAACCATCCAGTCCACAATTTCTTCCACTTTATCCTAAATAATAATGTGGCACTGATCAGAAGCCATGGAGAACTGTAGCCTACTACTGCTACTGGCTGGATGGCTGGTGCTGCTACTACTTTTTGCACTACTACCCACTTTCCGAATCTCAGATGATGAGGCATGGGTCTTTCATTTTGCAGACTTCTGTTTACCAGACATTTTATTAAGAGACCTAAAAATGAAAAGTCACAGGTTTGGTACACAGTTTATTAAACGGTACTATCAAATTTGAGTTTTTTTCTGCAATTTAAAGACAGAGGCAGAATTAAATGTCCATCCCTTTATAAAAACACACTGCACACTGGTATTAACAATGTACAATGGTAATAATGCAGTTTTAGCACTAAAAAGTGTTTGCTATAACACGGAATGGTACACTATCTTGCAGTAACATATAACACGTTGAATAACACTTGTATAATAATGGCATTATTGTAGTAACATGTTTTTGCTTTAATAATATACTGTATGGCACAGATGTAGCCAAGCTAATATTGATGACTAACATGTTACGTAAACAATGACAAGGAAATTACTTTAGTCATGAGATAACACATGATCAGAGTCAATTTTGGTTTGGTTACATCTGTATCTTTCAGTAATATAAAAAGCTTTCAATAACACTGGTATAATAATGGCGTTATTGCAGTAAAATGCTTTTTCTATAACACTGAACCGTATCGTGCAGTAATATCAACACGTTCAATAACACAAGTATAATAATTTAGTTATTGCTATAAAATGTGTTAGCTGTAAAACTGAATGGTATCTTGTAGTATTAATCTGCATAGAGACCCTATGGAGAATGGAGAAAGTATAAATCGTGACAAGCCAAAATCAGGAGTGAAAAAAAAGAGGGGATATCATATCTGTCTTCTAAACATTCTTTCCTTTTATAATCCAGTCCTGAATTTAGCTTCCAAAACTGCAGTAAGTTGGTTCAAAACACACGAGACTGTGTTTTTGCTTATAAGGGTAGGGCCTTTTCTTCATAGCATTTGAACTCCTTTCTTGTGTGCAGCCTACATTTGTCTCAATCTCTACCTTAGAGCACCCTCTCCCTGCTGTCACATGCTGAGGTTGAGCTCTTTGTAGTTGGGGGCCTTGGGCTGACATTGGTATGTCATCCCATCCACACACAGCTCCTGTTTACAGAATTTTACTAGAGTCGCTACTAGCACTGCTTATGGTGGATCTACTGGACTATCAAAAGTAGTTGGTGGAGGCCCTGGGGTTTGCGCCCTAGGTGCCCTCTCTATAATCCAGCTCTAAGGCCTCTTTCACAGGAGCGTGTCCGGATTAGGTCCTGATGCGTCCCGGTGTATTGCGGCAAACCCGCGCGAGTAGGTACGCAATTGCAGTCAGTTTTGACTGCGATTGCGTTCCGTTGTTCAGTTTGCATGCGCAAAACTGAATGTGGTACCCAGACCCGAACTTCTTCACAGAAGTTCAGGTTTGGGTTAGGTGTTGTGTAGATTGTATTATTTTCCCTTATAACATGGTTATAAGGGAAAATAATAGCATTCTGAATACAGAATTCATAGTAAAATAGGGCTGGAGGGGTTAAAAAATTTTTTTAAAATTATTTAACTCACCTTAATCCACTTGTTCGCGCAGCCGGCATCTCTTTTGTCTTCATCTGTGATGAAAAGGACCTTTGATGACGTCACTACGCTAATCACATGATCCATCACTATGGTGATGGATCATGTGAAGGACCATGTGATGAGCATAGTGACATCATCAAAGGTCCTTTTCATCACAGATGAAGACAGAAAAGATGCAGACTGCGCGAACAAGTGGATTAAGGTGAGTTAAATTATTTTTTATTTTTTTTTAACCCATCCAGCCCTATTTTACTATGCATTCTGTATTCAGAATGCTATTATTTTCCCTTATAACCATGTTATAAGGGAAAATAATAATAATCGGGTCCCCATCCCGATCGTCACCTAGCAACCGTGCGGGAAAATCGCACAGCATCCGCACTTGTATGCGGATGCTTGCGATTTTCAAGCAACCCCATTCATTTCTATGGGGCCTGCGTTACGTGAAAAACGCACAAAGAGGAGCATGCTGCGATTTTCACGCAACGCACAAGTGATGCGTGAAGATCACTGCTCTTGTGCACAGCCCCATAGAAATGAATGGGTCCGGATTCAGTGCGGGTGCAATGCGTTCACCTCACGTATTGCACCCGCGCGGAAATCTCGCCCGTGTGAAAGGGGCCTAAGGGTCTTGGCTTCAAAATGGAGTGTCATTTGCTATTAATGGTGAATAACAGTGAAGCAGAAAGCCATCGGATAAACATGCTCTTTTTCAGCTATTAACAAACTCTACAGCGGCATGCTCAACCTGTGGCCCTCCAACTGTTGAAAAACTACAGCCTCCAGCATGCCCGTACAGCCTACAGCTATCAGCCTACAGCAGGTCATGGTGGGAGTTGTAGTTTTACAACAGCTGGAGGGCCGCAGTTTGTGCATTCCTGCTCTACAGAATACAAAATGTACGGTGTGTACAGAATAACTAACCCCAACATAACAGTGAATGCACCTCTGGAGGATGTACAGGAAGGATAAATTATGTAATGTTAGTTTACTGTGACTCCACTGGCAGAATGGCGAGTGCAGATACTGGCTGTAACCGAGGGACAGTACAGTGTCAATAATGTATGTACACAGTGTCTCCACCAGTAGAATAGTGAGTGCAGCTCTTGAATATAGGACATATTGGTGGTCAAATACATGCAGCAAACCTCTGCACAGGTCTTACTCTGCCCTCAGAAATGAGAAGCCTCATGCAACACCACCTTGAAGACAGGCCCAAGACCCAGGCCCAAGTTTTCTACAGACCTGACACCCATAATGTGATGGTGCACCACCACATTATGGGTGTCAGGTCCGAGCATTCCTAGATGAACAGTTTCCTGGAAAGTGGATTGGTCGTCGTGGGCCAGTTGAATGGCCCCCAAGGTCTCCCGATCTGACCCCCTTAGACTTTTATCTTTGGGGTCATCTGAAGGCAATTGTCTATGCTGTGAAGATACGAGATGTGCAGCACCTGAAACTATGGATACTGGAAGCCTGTGCTAGCATTTCTCCTGCGGTGTTGCTATCAGTGTGTGAAGAGTGGGAGAAGAGGGTTGCATTGACAATCCAACACAATGGGCAGCACATTGAACACATTTTATAAGTGGTCAGAAACTTGTAAATAACTCATGAAAGAATAAAGTTACGTTAAAACTAAGAACACCATTGTTTTTCTTGTGAAATTCCCAATAAGTTTGATGTGTCATATGACCCTCTTCCAATTGAAAAAACAAAAGTTGGATTCAAAATGGCTGACTTCAAAATGGCCACCATGGTCACCACCCATCTTGAAAAGTTTCCCCCCTCACATATACTAATGTGCCACAAACAGGAAGTTAATATCACCAACCATTCCCATTTTATTAACCACTTCCCATCTGGGCCCTTTGCCCCCTTCCTGACCAGGCCAAATTTTGCAAAACTGACATATCTCACTTTATGTGGTAATAACTTTGGAACGCCTTTATTTATCCAAGTCATTCAGAGATTGTTTTCTTGTGACACATTGTACTTCATGATAGTCATAAATTTGAGTCAAAATATTTCACCTTTATTTATGAAAAAATCCCAAATTTACCCAAAAATTTGAAAAATTCGCAATTTTCTAAATTTCAATTTCTCTGCTTTTAAAACAGAAAGTGATACCTCATAAAATATTTATTATTTAACATTCCCCATATGTCTACTTTATGTTGGCATCATTTTGGAAATGTCATTTTATTTTTTTAGGACGTTAGAAGGCTTAGAAGTTTAGAAGGAATTCTTCAAATTTTTAAGAAAATTGCCAAAATCCACTTTATAAGGACCAGTTCAGGTCTGAAGTCACTTTGTGGGGCCTACATAGTGGATACCCCCATAAATGACCCCATTGTAGAAACTACACCCCTCAAGGTATTCAAAACCGATTTTACAAACTTTGTTAACCCTTTAGGCGTTCCACAAGAATTAAAGGAAAATGGAGATCAAATTTTTAAATTTTACTTTTTTGGCAGATTTTCCATTTTAATCAATTTTTTTCTTTAACACATCGATGGTTAACAGCCAAACAAAACTCAATATTTATTACCCAGATTCTGCGGTTTACAGAAACACCCCACATGTGGTCATAAACTGCTGTATGGGCACACGGCAGGGCGCAGAAGAAAAGGAACTCCACATGGTTTTTAGATGCCATGTCCCATTTGAAGCCCCCTGATGCACCCTTACAGTAGAAACTCCCAAGAAGTGACCCCATTTTGGAAACTAGGGGATAAGGTGCCAGTTTTATTAGTACTATTTTTGGGTACATATGATTTTTTGATCATTCATTATAACACTTTATGGGGCAAGGTGACCAAAAAATTGGTTGTTTTAGCACAGTTTCTATTTATTTATTTTTACAGCGTTCACCTGAGGGGTTCAGTCAAGTGACATTTTTATAGAGCAGATTGTTACGGACGTGGCGATACCTAATATGTATACTTTTTCTCATTTATTAAAGTTTTACACAATAATAGCATTTTTGAAACCAAAAAATTATGTTTTAATGTGTCCATGTTCTGAGAGCTATAGTTTTTTTATTTTTTGAGAGATTTTCTTATGTAGGGGCTCATTTTTTGCGGGATGAGGTGACGGTTTTATTGGTACTATTTTGTGGGACATACGCATTTTTGATCACTTGGTGTTGCACCTTTTGTGATGCAAGGTGACAAAAATTGCTTGTTTTGACACAGTTTTTATTTTTTTATTTTTACGGTGTTCACCCGAGGGGTTAGGTCATCTGATATTTTTATAGAGCTGGTTTTTACGGACGCGGCAATACCTAATATGTATACTTTTTTTTATTTGTTTCACTTTAACACAATAATAGCATTTTTGAAACCAAAAAAATGATGTTTTAGTGTCTCCATGTTCTAAGAGCTATAGTTTTTTTATTTTTTAAGAGATTTTCTTATGTAGGGGCTCATTTTTTGCGGGATGAGGTGACGGTTTTATTGGTACTATTTTGTGGGACATACGCGTTTTTGATCACTTGGTGTTGCACCTTTTGTGATGCAAGGTGACAAAAATTGCTTGTTTTGACAGTTTTTTTTTGTTTGTTTTTTACGGTGTTCACCCGAGGGGTTAGGTCATGTGATACTTTTATAGAGCTGGTTTTTACGGACGCGGCGATACCTAATATGTCTATTTTATTTTAATTTTTCTATTTTTAATTTTTTTTTTTTATTCCTTACTTGGGAACTTTTTTTTTTTACATGTGAAACTTTATTTTATTTTATTTTTTCAACCCTTTATTTTTTTATTTTTTTTTTTTACACTTTTCGTCCCCCATAAGGTCATACAAGACCTCTGGGGGACATTTACTAGACTTTTTCTTTTTTTTTTCACAGTTGATTTCTCCTGTAACTGGGGCTGACATAGTAGCCCCAGTTACAGAAGAAATTCACCCCTATAGAGGCTGTACAGCAGCAATCCTGCGCTGTACAGCCTCACAGCAGGGCTGATCGAGGTCTGTGAGAGACCTCACACAGCTCCTGCACACTCCGGTCACGGCGGTCACATGACCGCCGGGCCGGAACAGGAAGCGCACAGCGCTTCCTTCTCTGCAGACACAGCGCTCGGTGAGCGCTGTGTCTGCAGTGATCGTGGAGGCAGGGACACCTGGGCACTGTCCCTGCCTCCTCTCTGGGTTGCCCTGCTGTCACTGACAGCGGGCAACCCGATCAGCAGCTGCACGATTAGCGTGCAGCTGCTATTTCTGACAGGACGTTTTAAAACGTGCTGTCAGAAATAGACGTCCACCCATAGGACGTTTATATCCTATGGGCGGACGTGAGGCGGTTAAGGTGTATCCATATAAATGGCCCACCCTGTAGATCAATGGGCCTAATTTTTAGCTCAGTGAGTTATGGAAATATCATAGTTCATTGTGCTACGCTTTTTCTGTAACTCTCATTCATCTCCAAAGGAGTTAAAGGGGTTGTGCCACTAATATAAATGTATGCCATCCCACAGATGGCACTGTTATGTCACTTCCCTGAAATCAAAACTGCCTTATTTTATTGTCATTAGTCTACCATTGTACTTGGTGGCAAATCTGTTTTGATATTAAGTTGATGTAGGTTACATCCTGAATTGGAGCCTGATAATGTAGAATGCACAAGCATTGTTTAAAAGAACAAAGGGGCATGTCATTCTGATGTCAGGATACATCTCACTGTCCTAAGGTATGATGGAACAGCAGACACATGACAAACCAGGAAGTAAGATTCAAGAATGGGGGATAAGAAAAAACTGCAAATTAAAAAAAAAAAAAATCCAAGGAGGAATGGGAGCTTGAGTAATTGCTGAAAATAAAATTTTGAGTGAAAAGTAGTGTATGTCACAACTCTTTTAAAAACAGCCTAGCACACTTGACTGTGTTGAAAAAGAGAACAGTGCACATGTATCTAGCTATCTATTCATGGTGGCCATGTTTCCAAGCAGTGTAGAGGGTTCTTGAGACAGGTGTAGGTCTCAGAGGTGGGATAGGCATCTTGGACATTTATGGTGTATCCTTGATGAGAAAACTCCTTAACTTTCATATAAAGAATACATTTTGAATTAACCTAAAATAGTAATGTAAAGCTGTGCTTACAGGGATAATAGAAAAAGAATTATAGAAAAGAATAGAAAATGAACATTCTGATCCAAGAAAAAGCAAGAAGTTTACGAAATGCTCTTCTATTTGTCGAGCTTAGTTTACGTTCTTTAAAAAATATGCTTCCTTGTAAGAATAAACTAAATCAAAATTACGACAATCTAAGCTAAGCAGAGTTGTCACATTAATTTAAGTGGTTATGCTTTTATGATTAACATGCAATTAAATTGTAATTTCCGAGCCTCATTCTGAAGTCAAAAGAAAAAACTCATTCATGGGTCTTCAGAACATATCAGCGTCTTATCAAATGTGAACAGCATATTAAATGCTTTTATAAATTTTCATATTATAAATCATCTAAATTGTTTGATTTTATATTATGAATTCCAGTGATGTAACATAAATGCACGAAAATAAAACATTTTCCAAAGGCAAATTCTATGTTATTATCTTCTCTTCAAAGTACACTTGTAGATTAAATGTTAATTACCTCATAATCAAGAGCTCTACAACTCTGTAATATACAGGAGCCACCAACATCACCACCACCAGTGATTTGCTGTGTTAGGTCTCATTGACACGTCCGTGATGACATCCGTGACTAGATGTGAAGATGCCATGTGTTTGGTCCATGTGTCTTTTTTGCCCTCCGTGTGTCACTTGTATTCCATGGACACTGCTAGGCTGAAAATGAGTTTCCAGAGCATCTACTACCAATGATCCGTGAAAACTAAGGATCAAACACAGATGGCATCCGTGTTGTGTCCGTGGTTTTCATGGACCCATAAACAATAGTGTGCATGAGGGATCCGTAATCACAGACAAAATTGGATATGCCAACGTAGTGTCACCACAGACCCACTGTCTATGGAATACCATTAATGTGTTAAGTCAATGGGTACATGTGCTGTCTGTGGAGACCACTGACAGCACATGCCTGTAAATCACTGATGTGTAAAAGGGGCCTTAATAGTATAGCAGGCCACTGTTCAATACTATTTGCATAGTACAGCCATTCTTATTAAAAGTGAATGAACAGCCGTTAATCCAGCAAGGGACAGTTACTACTTCAGTATTGTTTCTTTCTATGTGCTATTATGTTTCATGCTTTTTACTTGCAGCAATGACTTTGCAGTTAATTTATTTCTTTACCCTGACTTTATATAAGACGTATAAAATTTATAAAAGTGAACTAGAAAAAAATATCTAAATCGTCTCACACTAGGCCTATTATTATGCAGTATAATTAAAAAGCTATATCTGAAAATTATATGTGATTATTAATGCTTTACCTTTATGAATTTATTATAGCATCTGTAATGCGTGCAGCACAGCAGGATTTCTCAGTTGTGTAACATGCTGTGTCAGACGTTATAGCGGCAAGAGGAGCTCTAAATGAGCCTTAAATCCCAGATATTACTTCCTTTAATATTTGCAAGCTATTTCAGGCCATCTATTTGATCTGTGACCAGTCCAGTTTTATCAAAGGATTCTCAGAATAAAGCGTTTCATAACTGTAACTGTACCTTACAAAGGTCAATGAAAAAAATTTATTTTTTTTGTTCAAAGCTTTAAACCAAAATTACTCACTTGACATCCCTTTAAGCTGCATTATTGTGTACCATACATATTTTACATTTCTTGCAGAAGATATCGTAAAGTAGCAGTAAGATTTTGGATTATCTAGCTGACAACTATTATTATTATTATTATTATTTATTATTAAAGCGCCATTTATTCCATAGCGCTGTACATATGAGAAGAGGTATACATACATAATACAGACAATTGCACTAATCATAAACAAGATGAGTTACAAACTGGTACAGAAGGAGAGAGGGCCCTGCCCGTGAGGGCATACAATCTACATAATTATATACTTATTTGGTACAATGCAATATTATATTCTACAGTATATGCTGTTTTCACAAAGTTAAAGTATTTCTGTTTCATACAGTATATCAGAAGGACAAATAAGTGTCTCACGTTTTTCGAGTCGGGACGCTGTGTAAAATGTAAATGAATGTAAATAAAAATAGAAAACAATGATTTGCAAATCTCATAGACAGGTTTCCTTCACAATAGATCATATATCAGGTGTTGAAAGTGAGACATTTTACCATTTGTTGAAAAAAATGAACTAATTTAGAACTTGATGGCATCAAGACATCTCAAAATAGCTAAGATCTGAGCACTGCTTTGTAACACCCCCCTGTACTCTTGATTGACAGGGCTAGACATCAGCATGTTGAGAACAGATCCTAGCATCTACATGTTATATACAAATATAGCCGATTTAAAATTAACTCTGATAACACATGTCACAGTGTTATCTCGTGCCATCTTGTGACAGAAAAGCCATTGAAATCCATTGAAAGAGTTAGTTAACCTTTAGGGATGAGCAAACCCGAACTGTATAGTTCGGGTTCGTACCGAATTTTGGGGTGTTCGTGACACGGACCCGAACCCGAACATTTACGTAAAAGTTCGGGTTCGGGTTCGGTGTTCGGCGCTTTCTTGGTGCTTTTTGAAAGGCTGCAAAGCAGCCAATCAACAAGCGTCCTACTACTTGCCCCAAGAGGCCATCACAGCCTTGCCTACTATTGGCATGGCTGTGATTGGCCAATGCAGCATGTGACCCAGCCTCTATTTAAGCTGGAGTCACGTAGCGCAGCACGTCACTCTGCTCTGATCAGTGTAGGGAGAGGATGCAGCTGCTGTTAGGGCGAGATTATGCAGGGATTAACTCAGCAAAAACACTTAATGAAGTGATCGATCTACAGCTGTGAATCATTCAACTTCTGCTAGTTAATTGCTCACTGTTTTTAGGCTGCCCAGAGCGTTTTTCTGTCACTTTTTTCTGGGGTGATCGGCGGGCATTTTGTGTTTTGTGGTGCGCCAGCACAAGCTGCCACCAAGTCCATTTAACCATCAATAGAATTTTTTTTATTTTTTTTTGCTATATCCTACATCAGGGGCTTGGCTGTGCTTATTGTCACCCCTAAAAACTCAGGATAGAATTTTCTATATTTTATTGAGGGGTGAAATTCACTTGCAAAAATAGCAATCCCCTAAATCTGGTGTTTCAGCTGTGGCTATCCAAGTGTAATACTGTCTTTTGTCTGGCAAAGGATATATTTTTTTCTGGGGTGAAATTCAATTGCCAAAATAGCAATAACCTAAATCTGGTGTTCCAGCTGTGGCAGGACAAGTTTTATAGTGTCCGTCAAAGCATAGCTTTTGTTCTGGGTTGAAATTCAATTCCCAAAATAGCAATACCCTAAATCAGTGGTTTCTGCTGTTGCAGGCCAAGTGTAAATCTGTCCGTAAAAGGGTATATTACGCTCAGCGTGCATCTCCAAGTGTATTTTTTTTCCGTAAAAGGGTATATTACACAAAGTGTTAAATTACAATTGCTGAAAGCATAAGCCCTTAAATTTGCACGCACTATTGTGCATCTCATAGTGTATTTCTGTCCGTAAAAGGGTATATTACATTCAAGGTGCAAATTCAAGTGCTGATAGGGTCATCCTCAATAACTTCACACGCTACCGTGCATCTCCAAGTGTATTTCTTTCCGTTAAAGTGTATATTAAACTAAGTGTTAAAATACAAGTGCTCAAAGCATAATCCTATATATTTTTTCACACGCTACTGTAAATCTCCAAGTGTAATTCTGTCCGTAAAAGGATACCTTTCATCCAGGGCCTAAATACTAGGCCTACAATTGATATTCCCCTAAATCTGTGGTTACTGCTGTGCTTGTATTAGTGTAATACGGTACATAAATAGATAGTCAGATAGTGTTAGGTGCCTGTAAAAAAAGGCCTGAATTTGAATTCAATACATTGGGCCAATTTTTTTTTTCTTATTGTGGTGAATGGTAACAATGAGGAAAACATCTAGTAAGGGACGCGGACATGGTCGTGGTGGTGTTAGTGGACCCTCTGGTGCTGGGAGAGGACGTGGCCGTTCTGCCACAGCCACACGTCCTAGTGAATCAACTACCTCAGGTCCCAGAATTTACAGCGATATTTGGTGGGGCCCAATGCCGTTCTAAGGATGGTAAGGCCTGAGCAGGTACTGGAATTAGTCAATTGGGTGGCCGACAGTGGATCCAGCACGTTCACATTATCTCCCACCCAGTCTTCTGCAAAAAGCACACAGATGGCGCCTGAAAACCAAGCCCATCAGTCTGTCACATCACCCCCATGCATATCAGGGAAACTGTCTGAGCCTCAAGTTATGCAGCAGTCTCTTATGCTGTTTGAAGACTCTGCTGGCAGGGTTTCCCAAGGGCATCCACCTAGCCCTTCCCCAGCAAGGAAGACATAGAATGCACTGACGCACAACCACTTATGTTTCCTGATGATGAGGACATGGGAATACCGCCTCAGCACGTCTATGACGATGATGAAACACAGGTGCAAACTGCTGCGTCTTTATGCAGTGTGCAGACTGAACAGGAGGTCAGGGAGTAAGACTGGGTGGAAGACGATGCAGGGGACGATGAGGTCATAGACCCCACATGGAATGAAGGTCGTGCCACTGACTTTCAGAGTTCAGAGGAAGAGGCAGTGGTGAGACCGAGCCAACAGCGTAGCAAAAGAGGGAGCAGGGGGCAAAAGCAGAACACCCGCCGCCAAGAGAGTTCGCCTGCTACTGGCCACCGCCACCTGAGACCGAGCACCCCAAAGGCAGCTTCAAGGAGTTCCCTGGCGTGGCAGTTCTTCAAACAATGTGCTGACGACAAGACCCGAGTGGTTTGCACGCTGTGCCATCAGAGCCTGAAGCGAGGCATTAACGTTCTGAACCTTAGCACAACCTGCATGACCAGGCACCTGCATGCAAAGCATGAACTGCAGTGGAGTAAACACCTTAAAAACAAGGAAGTCACTCAGGCTCCCCCTGCTACCTCTTCTGCTGCTGCATTGGCCTCTTCCTCCGCCTCGGGAGGAACGTTGGCACCTGCCGCCCAGTAAACAGAGGATGTACCACCAACACCACCACCTCCGTCACCAAGCATCTCCACCATGTCACACGGCAGCGTTCAGCTCTCCATCTCACAAACATTTGAGAGATAGCGTAAATTCCCACCTAGCCACGCTCGATCCCTGGCCATGAATGCCAGCATTTCTAAACTACTGGCCTATGAAATGCTGTCATTCAGGCTAGTGGACACAGACAGCTTCAAACAGCTCATGTCGCTTGCTGTCCCACAGTATGTTGTTCCCAGCTGCCACTACTTCTCCAAGAGAGCTGTGCCTTCCCTGCACAACCAAGTATCCGATAAAATCAAGTGTGCACTGCGCAACGCCATCTGTGGCAAGGTCCACCTAACCACAGATACGTGGACCAGTAAGCACGGCCAGGGACGCTATATCTCCCTAACTGCACAATGGGTAAATGTAGTGGCGGCTGGGCCCCAGGCGGAGAGTTCTTTGTCGCACGTCCTTCCGCCGCCAAGGATCGCAGGGCAACATTCTTTGCCTCCTGTAGCCTCCTCCTCCTACTTGGCTTCCTCCTCCTCTTCTTCCACCTGCTCATCCAGTCAGCCACACACCTTCACCACCAACTTCAGCACAGCCCGGGGTAAACATCAGCAGGCCATTCTGAAACTCATATGTTCGGGGGACAGGCCCCACACCGCGCAGGAGTTGTGGCGGGCTATTGAACAACATTAGTGGTTGCTGCCGGTGAGCCTCAAGCCCAGCCTGGTGGTGTGCGATAATGGGTGAAATCTCGTCGCAGCTCTGGGAGTAGCCGGTTTGACGCACATCCCTTGCCTGGCGCATGTGCTGAATTTGGTGGTGCAGAAGTTCATTCACAACTACCCCGACATGTCAGAGCTGCTGCATAAAGTGCGGGCCGTCTGTGCGCGCTTCCAGCGTTCATATCCTGCGGCTGCTCGCCTGTCTGCGCTACAGCGTAACTTCGGCCTTCCCGCTCACCGCCTCATATGCGACGTGCCCATCAGGTGGAACTCCACCTTGCACATGCTGGACAGACTGTGCAAGCAGCAGCAGGCCATAGTGGAGTTTCAGCTGCATCACGCATGGGTCAGTCGCACTGCGGAACAGCACCACTTCACCACCAATGACTGGGCCTCCATGCGAGACCTGTGTGCCCTGTTGCGCTGTTTCGAGTACTCCACCAACATGGCCAGTGGCGATGACGCCGTTATCAGCGTTACAATACCACTTTATGTCTCCTTGAGAAAACACTTAGGGCGATAATAGGAAGAGTAGGTGGCCCAGGAGGAGGAGGAGGAGGAGGAGGAGGAGGAAGAGGGGTCATTTTTAGCACTTTCAGGCCAGTCTCTTAGAAGTGGCTCAGAGGGAGTTTTTTGCAACAGCAGAGGCCAGGTACAAATGTGGCCAGCCAGGGCCCACTACTGGAGGACGAGGAGGACGAGGAGGACAAGGAGGAGGAGGAGGTGGAGGAGGATGGATGAGAATGAACCATGTTCACAGCGGGGTGGCACCCAACGCAGCTCTGGCCCATCACTGGTGCGTGGCTGGGGGGAAACGGATGAGGATGACGATATGCCTCCCACAGAGGACAGCTTGTCCTTACCTCTGGGGAGCCTGGCACACATGAGCAACTACATGCTGCAGTGCCTGCACAACGACAGCAGAGTTGCCCACATTTTAACGTGTGCGGACTACTGGGTTGCCACCCTGCTGGATCCCCGGTACAAAGACAATGTGCCCACCTTACTTCCTGCACTGGAGCGTGATAGAAGGATGTGCGAGTACAAGCGCACGTTGGTAGACGCGCTACTGATAGCATTCCCAAATGTCACAGGGGAACAAGTGGAAGCCCAAGGCGAAGGCAGAGGAGGAGCAAGAGGTCGCCAACGCAGCTGTGTCACGGCCAGCTCCTCTGAGGGCAGGGTTAGCATGGCAGAGATGTAGAAAAGTTTTGTCACCACGCCACAGCTAACTGCATCACCACCTGATACGGAACGTGTTAGCAGGAGGCAGCATTTCACTAACATGGTGGAACAGTACGTGTGCACACCCCTCCACGTACTGACTGATGGTTCGGCCCCATTCAACTTCTGGGTCTCCAAATTGTCCACGGGGCCAGAGCTAGCCTTTTATGCCTTGGAGGTGCTGGCCTGCTTGGCTGCCAGCGTTTTGTCTCAATGTGTATTCAGCACGGCAGTGGACGTCATTACAGACAAACGCAGCCGCCTGTCCACAGCCAATGTGGACAAGCTGACGTTCATAAAAATGAACCAGGCATGGATCCCACAGGACCTGTCCATCCCTTGTGCAGATTAGACATTTATAACTACCTCCTCTTCACCATATATTCTTGTACTCCAGGGCACTTCCTTATTTAATCCTCTTTTTTTAATTTTACCATTATATTGCGGGGCAACCGAAAGTTGAATGAACCTCTCCTCCGTCCGGGTGCCAGGGGCCTAAATATCGTAAACTGGCCTGTTCCAATGGTGTGTGACATAAAGCCTCATTCTCTGCTATGGGACCTCTCTCCTCTGTCTGGGTGCCGGGGCCTAAATATCTGACAGTGGCCTGTTTCAGTGGTGGGTGACATGAAGCCTGATTCTCTGCTATGACATGAGGCCTGATTCTCTGCTATGGGACCTCTCTCCTCTGTCTGGGTGCCGGGGCCTAAATATCTCACAGTGACCTGTTCCAGTGGTGGGTGACAAGAAGCCTGATTCTCTGCTATGACATTAAGCCTGATTCTCTGCTATGGGACCTCTCTCCTCTGTCTGGGTGCCGGGGCCTAAATATCTCACAGTGGCCTGTTCCAGTGGTGGGTGACATGAAGCCTGATTCTCTGCTATGACATGAAGCCTGATTCTCTGCTATGGGACCTCTCTCCTCTGTCTGGGTGTCGGGGCCTAAATATCTCACAGTGGCCTGTTCCAGTGGTGGGTGACATGAAGCCTGATTCTCTGCTATGACATGATGCCTGATTCTCTGCTATGGGACCTCTCTCCTCTGTCTGGGTGCCGGGGCCTAAATATCTCACAGTGGCCTCTTCCAGTGGTGGGTGACATGAAGCCTGATTCTCTGCTATGGGACCTCTCTCCTCTGTCTGGGTGCCCGGGCCTAAATATCTAACAGTGGCCTGTTCCAGTGGTGGGTGACATGAAGCCTGATTCTCTGCTATGACATGAAGCCTGATTCTCTGCTATGGGACCTCTCTCCTCTGTCTGGGGGCCGGGGCCTAAATATCTCACAGTGGCCTGTTCCAGTGGTGGGTGACATGAAGAATGATTCTCTGCTATGGGACCTCTCTCCAATTGATATTGGTTAATTATTTTATTTTTTTATTCATTTCCCTATCCACATTTGTTTGCAGGGGATTTACCTACATTTTTCTGCCTTTTGCAGCCCCCTAGCCCTTTCCTGGGCTATTTTACAGCCTTTTTAGTGCCGAAAAGTTCGGGTCCCCATTGACTTCAATGGGGTTCGGGTTCGGGGCGAAGTTCGGGTCGAGTTCGGATCCCGAACCCGAACATTTTCGGGAAGTTCGGCCGAACTTCTCGAACCCGAACATCCAGTTGTTCGCTCAACTCTATTAACCTTTTGCGCCATTTTCTACTTAACGCGTTAACCATCAAGTTTAGCTTCGGCTGCATCTGTACTCTATGTACTATAGCTTCACGACACTGAGATATTCTCATTCACAGGCACAATATATGAATATAAAGAAACCAGTAATATGCATAAACATGCATCTTTAAGTGGTAATCATATAGCTTAGTGGCAAATGGTTTGTTGTAGATGATGTAAAACTCCTCAGTTCAAATCCCAGGAGAGACTTCTATAAATTTGTTGTCTGTTATTTTATCGCTCTCTCATATAACCCATAATAAAAGGCCATATTATAAGTAATAATAAATAATCATATAATAACAAAAAAAAAGGACTCGCTATTGAGAATAGTGTTTGTTTGTTTTTTGCTTAGAAATCTAAAACCTATTACTGGCAAAATATATGATTATAAAGAAACCAGCAATATTTATTAGCTTTTTGAGCCTAAAAACATTTGGGGTCAATTATCAAACTGGTGTAAAGTAGAACTGGCTTAGTTGCCCATAGCAACGAATCAGATTCCAACTTTCATTTTCCAAAGGAGCTGTGAAAAATGAAATTTGGGATCTGATTGGTTGCTATGGGCAACTAAGCCAGTTCTACTTTACACCAGTTTGATAAATGACCCCAATTATTTTCAATATGATATGGATATAGGGGGAGATTTATTAAACTGGTGTAAAGTAGAACTGGCCTAGTTGCCCATAGCAACCAATCAGATTCCACCTTTCATTTTTCATAGCTCCTTTGGAAAATGAAACATAGAATCTGATTGGTTGCTATAGGCAACTAAGCCAGTTCTAAGTTACACCAGTCTGATAATTCTCCCCCATAGACTTTTATTATGGGTTAAATGTATAAGAAAATAGCCTTAAAGCCTTTTCTAGGATTCAAACCTGGGATCTCTACATGCAAAAACCAGACACTTACCACAAAGCTTCAGCATTTTCACATAGAGATAAAAAAAAAATTCTATGCTTATGAGCTAACATATATTACTGGTGTCTTTATAATTATATTTTGTACCTGTGAATAAAGCAGTAATATGTATATTAGTTTTCTGAGCATATCTCAGTGTGGCGAAGCTATAGTACATAGAGTATATGATATGTACATGCTAGGACACAGCTCTGCCATCAGCATGCTGATGTCTAATCCTGTCAATCAAATAGAGAGGGAAGTGTGCAGAGCACAGGGGGTGTTACAAAGCAGTGCTCAAATGATTCAGTACCGCCTCCTGGCATTCCAACTTGCTCATTTGCATATGAATACAAACGTATATATCTCTGCAGGTGTTTAGCATACAGAGAAAAGATAGGTATTGTTTTAATCAGCATGATGAACCCTAGCAGGCAGTATGCCTGGTTTAATAGGGTTGATCCTGGTGACAAAGCCACTTTAATGCTAGGACAATCAAGTACTCAAGGCCAGCATTCGTATATGCCCTCCTGAATTGAACTCTATACCTTTTCTCGGGATGGTGATATGGCAGTATTTTGTGCAGCACTGTGGTGTTTGGTTTTGCTGGGTTGGTATTTTATGCTGTACTACTATATTGGTGGCCACCCCTACTTCTGTTGTGGCTTGTGTTGTCTCTTCCTACTTGTGTTGCGCTTCCTCATGTCAATCTGGACTCCCTATAACATGGGGCCGATTTAAGTTCCCATTTTACCACTGTACTGGAGTTTTGGGAGAAGAATGTTGTCTCAATCTAATGTAGGATTCTAGAAGCTCAACAGGTCATCTTTGTCGGATTTTTCGTTTCAAAATGCACTAAATGTTGTCTATTGGTGAAAGGTTTGGACTGCAGGCAGCTGGTTTGCCTTGCTGCTGTGATGGATGCCATATGTGGTTTAGCAGTGTTTTGCTGAAATATTCAAGGCGTTCCCTGAAAGATACATCTGAATGGGAACATATATTCTTCAAAAAACACTATATACTGTTCAGCATTTCCAGGTATGTATGTTGCCCATGCCATAGGCTTTAATGCAACGATAATACCATCAGACATGCAGACTTTAAAACTGTATGCTGATAACAAGCTAGATGGTCCCTCTTCTTAGACACGGCATCTATGGTTTCCAAAAAGAGTGTCAAACTTTGATTCATCTGACCACAGAACAGTTTTCCATTTTACCTTCTTAACACGTTGCCGACCTAGGACGAGAATCCTCGTCCTAACTGTCTGGTACTTAATGCCCTAGGACGAGCATTCTGGTCCTAGGGTTCACCGGCTGCCCCACAAGCGCTGCCGCGATCAGTAGCAGGGGTCCGGCTGATACTGACACCCGGGCCCCTGCTATATCTGCCTTCATTAAACCCCTGTATGCCTCGGTCACACTGACCGCGGCATACAGGGGTTTTGCGGCAGCTTGTATATCCCGATCGGGTCCTCGTGCTGCAGTGACGGGGACCCGATAGTTGCTATGGCAGCTCGGATGCCTTCAACAGGCATGGGGACTGCCAGCTACGGAAGCCCAGGAGCTCCAGCCCCAGGGCTTGGTCTCCTAGGCAACTGTTAGCGTCTTCCAGTGTAAGATACTGACAGTTTAATACAGCACAATACAAAATGTGTTGTGCTATATTGAAACAGGCATCATACCCTGAAATGTTGTCCCATAGTGGGACAAAAAATTAATTGAAAAAAGAAGTTAAAAAAATTATTTTTACAAAAAAAATTTAAAATTTAAAAAAGCACACTTTTCCCAAAATAAAGTAAAAAAATAATTGTAAAAAATAGGGAAAACAAAAAAAGTAGACATAATAGCTATTGCCGCGTCCGTATCGACCTGCTCTATAAAAATATCACATGACCTAACCCCTCAGGTGAACACTGTCAAAAAAAATAAAAAAAGGCGTATGCCCCCCAAAATAGTACCAATCTGTCACCTCATCCCGCAAGAAATGAGCTCCTACCTAAGACAATCACCCAACAAATAAAAAAAGCTATGGCTCTCAGACTACGTAGACACTTAAACATGATATTTTAGTTAAAAAAAATTATTTTATTTTGTTAAATGTAAAAAAAAAAGTACACATATTAGGTATTGCCGCGCCTGTAACAACCTGCTCTATAAAAATACCACATGACCTAACCCCTCAGATGAACACTGTAAAAAAAAAAAAAAAAAACGGTGCCAAAAAAGCTTTTTTTTGCCACCTTACATTATAAAAAGTGTAATAGCAAGCGAAAAAAAACTTACGCACCCCAAAATAGTGCCAATTAAACTGTCATCTCATCCCGCAAAAATAATACCCTACCTAAGACAATCGCACAAAAAAAAAATACTATGGCTCAGACTATAGAGACACAAAACATGATTTTTTTTTGGTTTAAAAAATATCATTGTGTAAAATTTAACGAAATAAAAAAAGTATACATATTAGATATTTCCACGTCTGTAACGACCTGCTCTATAAAAATATTACATGACCTAACCCCTCAGATGAACACTGTAAAAAATAAAAAAATAAGTGTATAAAAAAAAATTTTTTGTCACCTTACATCACAAAAAGTGTAATAGCAAGTGATCAAAAAGTCATATGCACCCTAAAATAGTACCAATCAAACCGTCATCTCATACCAAAAAAATTATGCCCCTACATAAGACAGTCGCCCAAAAAATAAAAAATAAATATGGCTTTAAGAATATGGAGACACTAAAAAAATCTATTTT
Source organism: Bufo bufo (assembly GCF_905171765.1). Taxonomy (NCBI): domain Eukaryota; kingdom Metazoa; phylum Chordata; class Amphibia; order Anura; family Bufonidae; genus Bufo; species Bufo bufo. The sequence continues at coordinate 425,056,741 of NC_053390.1, forward strand.
TTCAAAAATGCTTTTTTATGTAAAACTGAAACAACCAAAAAAAGTAGTCATATTTGGTATTGTCGCATCCATAACAACCTGCTTTATAAAAATACCACATGATCTAACCTGTCAGATGAACATTGTAAATAACAAAAAATTAAAACGGTGCCAAAACAGCTATTTTTGTTAACTTGCCTCACAAAATGTGTAATATAGAGCAACCAGAAATCATATGTACCCTAAAACAGTACCAACAAAACTGACACCTTATCCCGTAGTTTCCAAAATGGGGTCTTTTTTTGGAGTTTCTACTCTAGGGGTGCATCAGGGGGTCTTCAAATGTGACATGGCAGCTTAAAATTATCCCAGTTAATTCTGCCTTCCAAAAATCATATGGCGTTCCTTTCCTTCTGTGCCCTGCTGTGTGCCCGTACAGCAGTTTACGACCACATATGGTGTGTTTCTGTAAACTAAAGAATCAGGGCAATAAATATTGAGTTTGGTACCAAGAGACTGGCACACTAAACATATGGAGAAAGATGGCTAGGTTCAAAACAGCAGAATTTATTTAACATACAAATAAAATTAAACAGATAAAATCTTACTGCAATAATAAAATATGTTCAGTGTGGTATAGTGAACATTCAATGTATATCTAAAACATCAATAAATTCGCATAATATATCATCGATGATTATAACATAGAATTAAAATTAGATACACCTTTGGAGGTTCATGGAGTGCCTGATACCATAAGTCTTTTATGTCTATTAACAGAAAAGTTCCTAGGCAATAGGTGATATGAAAGTCACTTCAATTATTTTTGTCCCTTATAGAAAAAAACGGGAAGATGGTTATCCACCGCTACACTGGCGTCAGTGGTGTTGGAGAGATGAAAAAATGATCAGTTTTACTTTTCAGTATAATCGATTTTCTTCATTCGATGTTATTATCCGGTCCTCTAATTCAGTGTTTCCCAACCAGTGTGCCTCCAGCTGTTGCAAAACTACAACTCCCAGCATGCCCGCACAGCCAAAGGCTGTCCAGGCATGCTGGGAGTTGTAGTTTTGCAACAGCTGGAGGCACACTCGTTGGGAAACACTGCTCTAATTAATAGAGCCAGTAATGATAACCCACAGTTTGTGGGCTTACCTTCACTTTTCCTGGCTGGTCCGTCTGGTTTATCGGGATCCGCTGGGTGCCGGCATCCCGGCTATCTCACAGTCGGCGTCCCACGTGTGTACGAAGATTTGCAGCCGGAGAATAGTTTGAAATTCCGGAAGTGACGTGATCAGCCAGCGAAGTAGAGCTTTCGATTTTTCTTGATAAATATCTTCGTTAGACAATCGATGCTCACGAAGGTAATATGAAAATCATACAGTGCACTGTTAGTTTCTATGGTAAAGTCCGTTCTTCATAGAAAAGGGTCTTATTCCAATACCATACGTGTGTCAGGGACTGCTCTCCCCTTCTTCAATGGTCACCACTGAAGAAGGGGAGAGCCGTCCCTGAAACGCGTATGGTATTGGAATATGACTAGGGATGAGCGAACCCGAACTGTATAGTTCGGGTTCGTACCGAATTTTGGGGTGTCCGTGACATGGACCCGAACCCGAACATTTTCGTAAAAGTCCGGGTTCGGGTTCGGTGTTCGGCGCTTTCTTGGCGCTTTTTGAAAGGCTGCAAAGCAGCCAATCAACAAGCGTCATACTACTTGGCCCAAGAGGCCATCACAGCCATGCCTACTATTGGCATGGCTGTGATTGGCCAGTGCACCATGTGACCCAGCCTCTATTTAAGCTGGAGTCACGTAGCGCCGCACGTCACTCTGCTATGATCAGTATAGGGAGAGGTTGCAGCTGCGACGATAGGGCGAGATTAGGCAGATTAACTCCTCCAAAAGACTTCATTCTGTGATCGATCTGCAGCTGTGGATCATTGAAGTGCTATTATTGACTTGCTCACTTTTTTGAGGCTGCCCAGAGCGTTTTTAGATCACTTTTTTTCTGGGGTGATCGGCGGCCATTTTGTGACTTGTGGTGCGCCAGCACGAGCTATCACCAAGTGTATTTAACCATCGATAGTGTGGTTATTTTGTGCTATATCCTACATCAGCTGCAGGCTGAGCCTGTGTCACCGAAGTGCATTTAACCATCAACAGTCTGGTTATTTTTTGGCCATATACTACATCAGCTGCAGGCTGAGCCTGTTTCACCCAAGTGCATTTAACCATCAACAGTCTGATTATTTTTTGGCCATATACTACATCTGGTGCAGGCTGAGCCTGTGTCACCCAAGTGCATTTAACCATCAACAGTGTGGTTATTTTTTGGCCATATATTACATCAGGGGCAAGTTGAGCCTGTCACCCAGCGCCTAAAAAATAGACCTGACATTTCTATTCAACCAAATCTGCACAGTTTTAGCTGGTCAAGTTATTTGTAGTGACCGTCAAAGCAGACTTTTTGTTCTGGGTTGAAAAAGCATTCCCAAATTTGCCATTCTGAAAATAACTAGTTTGTGGTATTTCAGGCCTACTTGAAATCTATCCCAAAAAGAAAATCTTACATTGAAGTTATTGATAGTATCATTCAGAAAAACCTAAGACACACGCTAGCGTGCTGATAGAAGTGTAATTCTGTGATTAAACCTATAACTGTCACACAGCGCAAAAAAAAACAGGTCTCACATCTCTATTCAACCAAATCTGCACAGTTTTAGCTGGTCAAGTTATTTGTAGTGACCGTAAAAGCGGACTTTTTGTTCTGGGTTGAAAAAGCATTCCCAAATTTGCCATTCTCAAAATAACTAGTTTGTGGTATTTGAGGCCTACTTGAAATCGATCCCAAAAAGAAAATCTTACATTGAAGGTATTGATAGTGTCATTCAGAAAAACCTAAGACACACGCTAGCGTGCTGATAGAAGTGTCATTCTGTGATTAAACCTATAACTGTCACACAGCGCAAAAAAAAAACAGGTCTCACATCTCTATTCAACCAAATCTGCACAGTTTTAGCTGGTCAAGTTATTTGTAGTGACCGTAAAAGCAGACTTTTTGTTCTGGGTTGAAAAAGCATTCCCAAATTTGCCATTCTCAAAATTGTGGTGAACGGGAACAATGAGGAAAACATCTAATAAGGGACGCGGACGTGGACATGGTCGTGGTGGTGTTAGTGGACCCTCTGGTGCTGGGAGAGGACGTGGCCGTTCTGCCACAGCCACACGTCCTAGTGAACCAACTACCTCAGGTCCCAGTAGCCAGCAGAATTTACAGTGATATTTGGTGGGGCCCAATGCCGTTCTAAGGATGGTAAGGCCTGAGCAGGTACAGGCATTAGTCAATTGGGTGGCCGACAGTGGATCCAGCACGTTCACATTATCTCCCACCCAGTCTTCTGCAGAAAGCGCACAGATGGCGCATGAAAACCTAGCCCATCGGTCTGTCACATCACCCCCATGCATATCAGGGAAACTGTCTGAGCCTCAAGTTATGCAGCAGTCTCTTATGCTGTTTGAAGACTCTGCTGGCAGGGTTTCCCAAGGGCATCCACCTAGCCCTTCCCCAGGGGTGGAAGAGATAGAATGCACTAACGCACAACCACTTATTTTTCCTGATGATGAGGACATGGGAATACCACCTCAGCACGTCTCTGATGATGACGAAACACAGGTGCCAACTGCTGCGTCTTTCTGCAGTGTGCAGACTGAACAGGAGGTCAGAGATCAAGACTGGGTGGAAGACGATGCAGGGGACGATGAGGTCCTAGATCCCACATGGAATGAAGGTCGTGCCACTGACTTTCACAGTTCGGAGGAAGAGGCAGTGGTGAGACCGAGCCAACAGCGTAGCAAAAGAGGGAGCAGTGGGAAAAATCAGAACACCCGCCGCCAAGAGACTCCGCCTGCTACTGACCGCCGCCATCTGGGACCGAGCACCCCAAAGGCAGCTTCAAGGAGTTCCCTGGCATGGCAATTCTTCAAACAATGTGCTGACGACAAGACCCGAGTGGTTTGCACGCTGTGCCATCAGAGCCTGAAGCGAGGCATTAACGTTCTGAACCTTAGCACAACCTGCATGACCAGGCACCTGCATGCAAAGCATGAACTGCAGTGGAGTAAACACCTTAAAAACAAGGAAGTCACTCAGGCTCCCCCTGCTACATCTTCTGCTGCTGCCGCCTCGGCCTCTTCTGCTGCTGCTGCCGCCGCCTCGGCCTCTTCCTCCGCCTCTGGAGGAACGTTGGCACCTGCCGCCCAGCAAACATGGGATGTACCACCAACACCACCACCTGCGTCACCAAGCATCTCAAACATGTCACACGGCAGCGTTCAGCTCTCCATCTCACAAACATTTGAGAGAAAGCGTAAATTCTCACCTAGCCACCCTCGATCCCTGGCCCTGAATGCCAGCATTTCTAAACTACTGGCCTATGAAATGCTGTCATTTAGGCAGGTGGACACACACAGCTTCAAACAGCTCATGTCACTTGCTGTCCCACAGTATGTTGTTCCCAGCTGCCACTACTTCTCTAAGAGAGCCGTGCCTTCCCTGCACAAACAAGTGTCCGATAAAATCAAGTGTGCACTGCGCAACGCCATCTGTGGCAAGGTCCACCTAACCACAGATACGTGGACCAGTAAGCACGGCCAGGGACGCTATATCTCCCTAACTGCACACTGGGTAAATGTAGTGGCGGCTGGGCCCCAGGCGGAGAGCTATTTGGCGCACGTCCTTCCGCCGCCAAGGATCGCAGGGCAACATTCTTTGCCTCCTGTCTCCTCCTCCTCCTACTCAGCTTCCTCCTCCTCTTCTTCCACCTGCTCATCCAGTCAGCCACACACCTTCACCACCAACTTCAGCACAGCACGGGGTAAACGTCAGCAGGCCATTCTAAAACTCATATGTTTGGGGGACAGGCCCCACACCGCACAGGAGTTGTGGCGGGGTATAGAACAACAGACCGACGAGTGGTTGCTGCCGGTGAGCCTCAAGCCCGGCCTGGTGGTGTGCGATAATGGGCGAAATCTCGTTGCAGCTCTGGGACTAGCCGGTTTGACGCACATCCCTTGCCTGGCGCATGTGCTGAATTTGGTGGTGCAGAAGTTCATTCACAACTACCCCGACATGTCAGAGCTGCTGCATAAAGTGCGGGCCGTCTGTTCGCGCTTCCGGCGTTCACACCCTGCCGCTGCTCGCCTGTCTGCGCTACAGCGTAACTTCGGCCTTCCCGCTCACCGCCTCATATGCGACGTGCCCACCAGGTGGAACTCCACCTTGCATATGCTGGACAGACTGCGAGCAGCAGCAGGCCATAGTGGAGTTTCAGCTGCAGCACGCACGGGTCAGTCGCACTGCGGATCAGACCCACTTCACCACCAATGACTGGGCCTCCATGCGAGACCTGTGTGCCCTGTTGCGCTGTTTCGAGTACTCCACCAACATGGCCAGTGGCGATGACGCCGTTATCAGCGTTACAAAACCAATTCTATGTCTCCTTGAGAAAACACTTAGGGCGATGATGGAAGAGGAGGTGGCCCAGGAGGAAGAGGAGGAAGAGGGGTCATTTTTAGCACTATCAGGCCAGTCTCTTCAAAGTGACTCAGAGGGAGGTTTTTTGCAACACCAGAGGCCAGGTACAAATGTGGCCAGACAGGGCCCACTACTGGAGGACGAGGAGGACGAGGATGAGGAGGAGGTGGAGGAGGATGAGGATGAAGCATGTTCACAGCGGGGTGGCACCCAAAGCAGCTCGGGCCCATCACTGGTGCGTGGCTGGGGGGAAACACAGGACGATGACGATACGCCTCCCACAGAGGACAGCTTGTCCTTACCTCTGGGCAGCCTGGCACACATGAGCGACTACATGCTGCAGTGCCTGCACAACGACAGCAGAGTTGCCCACATTTTAACGTGTGCAGACTACTGGGTTGCCACCCTGCTGGATCCCCGGTACAAAGACAATGTGCCCACCTTACTTCCTACACTGGAGCGTGATAGGAAGATGCGCGAGTACAAGCGCACGTTGGTAGACGCGCTACTGAGAGCATTCCCAAATGTCACAGGGGAACCAGTGGAAGCCCAAGGCGAAGGCAGAGGAGGAGCAAGAGGTCGCCAACGCAGCTGTGTCACGGCCAGCTCCTCTGAGGGCAGGGTTAGCATGGCAGAGATGTGGAAAAGTTTTGTCACCACGCCACAGCTAACTGCACCACCTCCTGATACGGAAAGTGTTAGCAGGAGGCAACATTTCACTAACATGGTGGAACAGTACCTGTGCACACCCCTCCACGTACTGACTGATGGTTCGGCCCCATTCAACTTCTGGGTCTCCAAATTGTCCACGTGGCCAGAGCTAGCCTTTTATGCCTTGGAGGTGCTGGCCTGCCCGGCGGCCAGCGTTTTGTCTGAACGTGTATTCAGCACGGCAGGGGGCGTCATTACAGACAAACACAGCCGCCTGTCTACAGCCAATGTGGACAAGCTGACGTTCATAAAAATGAACCAGGCATGGATCCCACAGGACCTGTCCATCCCTTGTGCAGATTAGATATTAACTACCTCCCCTTAACAATATATTATTCTACTCCAGGGCACTTCCTCATTCAATACTATTTTTAATTTCATTTTACCATTATATTGTGGGGCAACCCAAAATTGAATGAACCTCTCCTCTGTCTGGGTGCCGGGGCCTAAATGTGTGACAGTGGCCTGTTCCAGTGGTGGGTGACGTGAAGCCTGATTCTCTGCTATGACATGAATACAGATTCTGCGCTGACATAAGGCCAGATTCTCTGTTACGGGACCTCTCTCCTCTGCCTGGGTGCCGGGGCCTAAATGTGTGACAGTGGCCTGTTCCAGTGGTGGGTGACGTGAAACCTGATTCTCTGCTATGACATGAAGACAGATTTTGCGCTGACATAAGGCCAGATTCTCTGTTACGGGACCGCTCTCCTCTGTCTGGGTGCCGGGGCCTAAATGTGTGACAGTGGCCTGTTCCAGTGGTGGGTGACGTGAAGCCTGATTCTCTGCTATGACATGAAGACAGATTCTGCGCTGACATAAGTCCAGATTCTCTGTTACGGGACCTCTCTCCTCTGCCTGGGTGCCTGGGCCTAAATGTGTGACAGTGGCCTGTTCCAGTGGTGGCTGACGTGAAGCCTGATTCTCTGCTATGACATGAAGACAGATTCTGCGCTGACATAAGGCCAGATTCTCTGTTACGGGACCTCTCTCCTCTGCCTGGGTGCCTGGGCCTAAATGTGTGACAGTGGCCTGTTCCAGTGGTGGGTGACGTGAAGCCTGATTCTCTGCTATGACATGAAGACAGATTCTGCGCTGACATAAGGCCAGATTCTCTGTTACGGGACCTCTCTCCTCTGCCTGGGTGCCGGGGCCTAAATGTGTGACAGTGGCCTGTTCCAGTGGTGGGTGACGTGATGCCTGATTCTCTGCTATGACATGAAGACAGATTCTGCGCTGACATAAGGCCAGATTCTCTGTTACGGGACCTCTCTCCTCTGCCTGGGTGCCTGGGCCTAAATGTGTGACAGTGGCCTGTTCCAGTGGTGGGTGACGTGAAGCCTGATTCTCTGCTATGACATGAAGACAGATTCTGTGCTGACATAAGGCCAGATTCTCTGTTACGGGACCGCTCTCCTCTGTCTGGGTGCCGGGGCCTAAATGTGTGACAGTGGCCTGTTCCAGTGGTGGGTGACGTGAAGCTTGATTCTCTGCTATGACATGAAGACAGATTCTGCGCTGACATAAGGCCAGATTCTCTGTTATGGGACCTCTCTCCTCTGTCTGGGTGCCGGGGCCTAAATGTGTGACAGTGGCCTGTTCCAGTGGTGGGTGACGTGAAGCCTGATTCTCTGCTATGACATGAAGACTGATTCTGCGCTGACATGAAGCCAGATTCTCTGCTATGGCATGAAGAGACTGATTCTCTGCTGACATGAAGCCAGATTCTTTGCTATGGCATGAAGAGACTGATTCTCTGCTGATGTGAAGCCAGATTCTCTGCTATGGGACCTCTGTCCAATTGATATTGGTTCATTTTTATTTTTTTAATTTTAATTTTAATTAATTTCCCTATCCACATTTGTTTGCAGGGGATTTACCTACATGTTGCTGCCTTTTGCAGCCCTCTAGCTCTTTCCTGGGCTGTTTTACAGCCTTTTTAGTGCCCAAAAGTTCGGGTCCCCATTGACTTCAATGGGGTTCGGGTTCGGGACGAAGTTCGGGTCGGGTTCGGATCCCGAACCCGAACATTTCCGGGAAGTTCGGCCGAACTTCTCGAACCCGAACATCCAGGTGTTCGCTCAACTCTAAATATGACCCTTTTCTATGAAGAACGGACTTTACCATAGAAACTAACAGTGCACTGTATGATTTTCATATTACCTTCGTGAGCATCGATTGTCTAATGAAGATATTTATCAAGAAAAATCGAAAGCTCTACTTCGCTGGCTGATCACGTCACTTCCGGAATTTCGAACTATTCTCCGGCTGCATATCTTCGAACACACGTGGGACGCCGACTGTGAGATAGCCGGGACGCCGGCACCCAGCGGATCCCGATAAACCAGACAGACCAGCCAGGAAAAGTGAAGTTAAGCCCACAAACTGTGGGTTATCATTACTGTCTCTATTAATTAGAGGATCGGATAATAACATCGAATGAAGAAAATCGATTATACTGAAAAGTAAAACTGATCATTTTTTCATCTCTTTAACACCACTGACACCAGTGTAGCGGTGGATAACCATCTTCCCGCTTTTTTCTATAAGAGACAAAAATCATTGAAGTGACTTTCATATCACCTATTACCTAGGAACTTTTCTGTTAATAGACATAAAAGACTTGGTATCAGGCACTCCATGAACCTCCAAAGGTGTATCTAATTTTAATTCTATGTTATAATCATCGATGATATATTATGCAAATTTATTGATGTTTTAGATATACATTGAATGTTCACTATACCACACTGAACATATTTTATTATTGCAGTAAGATTTTATCTGTTTAATTTTATTTGTATGTTAAATAAATTCTGCTGTTTTGATCCTAGCCATCTTTCTCCATATGTTTAGTGTGCCAGTCTCTTGGTACCAGATATTATATGTATTTTGAAGGGTGAGTCAATTCAAACTTGAGCACCTTTTTGTGGCTGTGAGAGGGTGAGCTATTTCCCATATACTTCGAAATATTGAGTTTGGTTGGCTGCCAACCCTTGCTTTGTTAGTGGAAAAAAATTATTAAAATGGAAAATCTGCCAAAAAAGTGAAATTCTGAAATTTCATCTCCATTTTCCATTAATTCTTGTGGAACACCTAAAGGGTTAACAAAGTTTGTAAAATCTGTTTTAAATACCTTGAGGGGTTTAGTTTCTAAAATGGTGTCATTTTTGGGTGGTTTCTATTATGTAAGCCTCACAAAGTGACTTAAAACCTGAACTGGTCCATAAAAAGTGGGTTTTGGAAATTTTCTGAAAAATGTCAAGATTTCCTTCTAAACTTCGAAGTAAGGTAACTTCTTCAAACATAATCCTCCAATTCTTCAAAAGCAGGCAAACCACCAGGTTTAAAATACCTTTCTCACACCCTTGTTCCTATGAGACATCAGAAACCGCATATAGTAATTTATTGCAGGTAACTTCAACACGCAATATTCATTGCTATACTCACAAGTGCAGGTGGGATATAGGCGTTTCACAGAAATATACCGTCTTGTAATTCCTCCGTATTACCTCTTTCCTCCTACTTCCTATAAGACAATTGAGGTAACGTATAGGAGCTTTTTACGTGTTATTTTCTAAACTTCTAAGCCTTCTAACGTCCCCAAAAAATAAAATAGCATTCACAAAATGATCCAAACATGAAGTAGACATATGGTTAATGTAAAGTAATAACTATTTTTGGAGTTATTACTATCTATTATAAAAGTAGAGAAATTGAAATTTGCTAATTTTTTTAAAATTTGGGTAAATTTTGTATTTTTTTTATAAATAAAAATGAAATTTTTGGACTAAATTTTACCACTGTCATGAAGTACAATATGTGATGAGAAAACAATCTCAGAATGACCTGGATAAGTAAAAGAGTTTTAAAGATATCACCACATAAAGTGACACATGTCAGATTTGCTAAAAATGGCCTGGTCCTTAAGGTGAAAAATGGCAGGGTCCTTAAGGTGTTAAATGAGCTTTGACCCAGAGAAGATGCTAGTGTTTCTAGATCATGTTGACATAGGGTTTTCACTTTGTGTGATACAGCTTTAACTAGCACTCGATTGCACTGTGAATCGTGTTTACAGACAATTATTTTTGGAAGTGTTCCTGAGCCCATTTAGTGATTTCCATTACAGAATCAAGCAGCGCCACCTGAGTAGATCACAAGAATCCACTATTGACTGTCATCCATGTTCCTTGCGCACATGGATTTCTCCAGTCTATCTGAATCTTTCAATTATATTTTGTACTCTAGATGGCGAGATATTCAAAGTCTTTTCACAGATTGGTTAACCTCTGCCCATCTTTGCTTCCCTAGAGACTCTGCCTCTCTAACATGCTCTTTTTATACTGTCATGTGACTTAGTAGAATATTGCTGCTCCAGCTGATTTTTACTAGTGCCAGTTACTTTTCCAGCCTTTTGTTGCCCCTGTCCCATCTTTTTTGAGAAGCATTGCTTTCATCAAATTCTATATTGTTTCATGAAATTGTAAAATGTTTCACTTTCAATATCTGATGTGTGTTCTATGATTTATTGTGAATAAAATTTGGGTCTATGAGTTTTGCAAATCATTGAATTGTTTTTATTTACATTTATTTACATTTTCCTACTTTTTTCACAACTTTTTTTTTTTAATTTTGTTTGGATGATAGACCCCATAATCAGTATTATCCTGCTAGCTGTATTTTTTGGCACACAGTTTGAAGTCAATACATACTTTATAACATCTATGTCAAACTATCCATTAAGCTGTCTGGCGGAGTCCACACATGACTGATTATCTGTGGAGTTGCCATTGTCCTCTAGAAAATAAGAGACTATGCTGTCTCTCTCCATTGTTGTTTATGTCGATTGCTGAAAAAAAAAGTTTCACTATTCCCAAAAAATTACTGTATAAATAATCACATGGATGCATGGGCAGCTATCCACCACATACTGTATACTCCTTAATGGAGTCTTTCTGTAATCGCATTCTATTAATATACAGGGATTCCAGAGATGGTCACAGAGTGCACCTACCAGGCCCTACTCTGCCACTCCTTTCTAACATGGAAATATATATCGAACAGCCACCAGCCAGAGATTAGTTCCTTGGGGGCTCCACTGCATGGCATCACATGCTAAATGTGGCCACAGACATAAACCCCTGTTTACATAAATCCATTAAATTAGTGGAGAGTGTTGCCCTGCCTCTGTTGGAACTGCTGTATGTTCCCCTCATCTCCCCTCCTCGGTTGCCCAAGGAACTACGTATTCTGCCCCCAGTGTTGTCGGCCGGAAATTTTTGGAGCAATATATCCACAAGGACCTTCTGGTATTGCACCATTTTGCTATTCCTCTCCACCACAGAATTGAAAGATGAGAAGTTCTCTTTGTAGCGGGGGTCAAGAAGTGTGAACAACCAGTAATCGGTGTTGGCCAAAATGCGTACAACGCGAGGGTTGCAGCAAAGGCAGCATAGCATAAAGTTTAAGTATAGACCGGCACTCAGATATGAGGAAACAGCAGGAATTTATTAATGCAAAAAAAAAGAATTAAAAAGTGGTTTTCACCATATAAGTAACAATAAAAAAAGTATCACCAAAAGGTGCTAGAATAGCACTAAAAACTTGCAGGAACTTTAAAAAAAAATTGTGATAGAAAAAACATAGCTGATTGCTGTGGGTCTTGGATGATACTGTATCAGATGAATATGGTGGTTTGCACCTGTGTAACGCTATAGCAGAGTTGCACTGGGCTGCCTAGAATCGCAGGCACTAGATTAACCTGTATGCAGCGATTTCTTATATACAGATTCAGTATTTTCAGTGTTATTCTGATGAATATTATAGGGTATAAATCAGGCAACCACCAGGCAAGATATGCTGAAAGGTATAATACGCAAATATTTGTAATGTCACAGGCGATTCGTCACTCAGCCACTTCTGGCTGTTTGACTGCGATGCCTTGTGTTTGCCGAAAGTAAGTCCACTCGGCATGCAGTACACAATATTAATGACAAGTGCTTTAGTTTGAAAGAGAAATGCTATAGCCTAAGGGCAAGAATAAACAGACCACAGTGCGGTAAAAAATGATTAAATGAGTGAATAATGGTTGCGGGCCAGTATCAGCTGGCGTCCCACCCGATGTGTGTGTACTGGCCTCTGTTACCTTACTCAGTGTCCGCTCTGTGTCTGATTGGTAATCCAGACTTCTTTCTCTGTGCAATTCTGTGGTGACCGATGATGGAGTGAGGATTCCCGTGCTTGCTGCTAAGTCGGACGGGCCTTCCTCTAGTCGGCGTCCCACGTGTGTAGCGCTGGATGCGCTCCGGTATTGCGCGGGCTTCTGGATTTCTGGGTCGAGGGAGTGACCCGGAGAGATCTGTCGTTTCTGGAAGTGCTTCCAAGACACTGGTATGTCTTTGTCTATATGCAGATTTCTTCACCCCTGGGTAAGCGCGTGAGAGCATCCAGCGCTACACACGTGGGACACCGACTAGAGGAAGCCCTGTCCGACTGAGCAGCAAGCACGGCAATCCTCACTCCATCATCGGTCACCACAGAATTGCACAGAGAAAGAAGACCGGATTAAAAGAAGATCGGATTACCAATCAGACACAGAGCTGACACTGAGTAAGGAAACAGAGGCCAGTACACAGACATTGGGTGGGATGCCACCCGATACTGGCCCGCATCCATTATTTACTCATTTAATAATTTTTTACCGCACTGTGGTCTGTTTATTCTTGCCCTTAGGCTATAGCATTTCTCTTGCAAGCTAAACCACTTGTCATTAATATTGTGTACTGCATGCTGAGTGGATTTACTTTCGGCAAATACAAAGCATCGCAGTCAAACAGCCAGAAGTGGCTGAGTGACGAATCCCCTGTGACATTACAAATATTTGCGTATTATACCTTTCAGCATATCTTGCCTGGTGGTTGCCTGATTTATACCCTATAATATCCATTATAATCACACTGAATTTATTGAATTTGTATATAAGAAATCGCTGAATACAGGTTAATCTAGTGCCTGCAATTTTAGGCAGCCCAGTGCAACTCTGCTATAGCGCTACACAGGTACAAACCACCATATTCATCTGATATCATCCAAGACCCGCAGCAATCAGCAACGTTTTTTTCTATCACAAAAAGTTCCTGCAAGTTTTTATTGCTATTCTAGCACCTTTTAGTGATACTTTTTCTTATTGTTACTTATATGGTGAAAACCACTTTTTAATTCTTTTTAACATTAATAAATTCCTGCTGTTCCTCATATCTGAGTGCCGGCCTATACTTTCACTTTCATTGTATTCCTTTCTGACTGGGTGAGTCAGCTTAGACCTAGAGCACCTCACATATCACAATACTAGGTGAGCCACCTCTCCCCCTGCACATAACATAAAGTCAAGAAGAATATAAACTCCAGTTTATGCGATGTGACAAATTTAATTTAATCGGAAATGCAGTAAATCATATACGTGACGTTTCGGCCACAATCCGGCCTTCATCAGACTGTGATATACATAGAGAGAAAAAAAAAAAATACATTGTATATCATCATGATAGTGTTAAAAACAGTATTTACACAATATTACATACATATGGTGGTCCTATGTGTATAAGACCGGAGAAACACCTTCAATGCTGAAATCAATGGGGAATATCTGGGCGAATATGCCGTTGAGGAAAGAATTAGCTTAATGCGAATGAGTATTTTTAGATACATCAGGATTCATTTTACAAGATAAAGCAGTTAAGTTGAAATAAGGTAAAATGAGGTAAATTGTATAAATGTGCACAATATCAAGTCTAAAGTTGGGTCTATTTGAAGACAAAATTCTGCATATAAAGAATAACAAAAAGGTGGATACATCAAATACACTCACCTAAAGAATTATTAGGAACACCTGTTCTATTTCTCATTAATGCGATTATCTAGTCAACCAATCACATGGCAGTTGCTTCAATGCATGTAGGGTTGTGGTCCTGGTCAAGACAATCTCCTAAACTCTAAACTGAATGTCAGAATGGAAAAGAAAGGTGATTTAAGCAATTTTGAGCGTGGCATGGTTGTTGGTGCCAGACGGGCCGGTCTGAGTATTTCACAATCTGCTCAGTTACTGGGATTTTCACGCACAACCATTTCTAGGGTTTACAAAGAATGGTGTGAAAAGGGAAAAACATCCAGTATGCGGTAGTCCTGTGGGCAAAAATGCCTTGTGGATGCTAGAGGTCAGAGGAGAATGGGCCGACTGATTCAAGCTGATAGAAGAGCATCGTTGACTGAAATAACCACTCGTTACAACCGAGGTATACAGCAAAGCATTTGTGAAGTCACAACACGCACAACCTTGAGGCAGATGGGCTACAACAGCAGAAGACCCCACCGGGTACCACTCATCTCCTCTACAAATAGGAAAAAGAGGCTGCAATTTGCACGAGCTCCCAAAATTGGACTGTTGAAGACTGGAAAAATATTGCCTGGTCTGATGAGTCTCGATTTCTGTTGAGACATTCAAATGGTAGAGTCCGAATTTGGCGTAAACAGAATGAGAACATGTATCCATCATGCCTTGTTACCACTGTGCAGGCTGGTTGTGGTGGTGTAATGGTGTGGGGGATGTTTTCTGGGCATACTTTAGGCCCCTTAGTGCCAATTGGCCATCGTTTAAATGCCACGGGCTACCTGAGCAGTTCTGAAGGCAAAAGGTGGTCCAACACCGTATTAGTATGGTGTTCCTAATAATTCTTTAGGTGAGTGTATATATATATTTTTTTCTCCTTACAGATAGCCTAGTTGATATAGTCTGGTGCCGAATATAGTATCCTTTATACCACAGTAGGTATGTACAATATAGATATAGAACCCAATCCTCCAACTTGATTTTAGCTATTTGATTATTGATTATAGGTTCAGCTATTTGTCATTAATTCTATAGAAACTCTATTGCCAATGCCCGTTATTCAGAGTGGATCGATAGCACTCCTCTATCTATTGCGCATGCACGGGATACTAGATGGTGTGCATTAGGACCCGGGATTGCCCGGTCTCCTACATCATTTCCAAAGTGAGGCTTGACAAGCACTACCAATATGCACAAGCGCTATGTCTGTACAACTTCCGGCCTACCATTCCGGAAGTGAGGCTTGGCACGCAAACTTGTGGCTCTGGGCATGCGAGGCGTCCGGAACACTTCCGGCCCGCGCTCGTTATCAGGATTCGACTAGAACCACCAAGCAGGCGTCACTATTACCTTTGGCAGAACTTGGTCTGCAATTCCTGTAGCAACGCCCGCCACCCGAGCAGTCCCTCTAGCGGTAACAGGTACCTACATTGTTCTCCAACTACCCACAAATTATGTAATCTCCATTACCGGTGCACTCTACGCATAAGCCATTTTATTCACTCTGATTCGATCTGATCTTATCTTATTTCTTCTTTCCTGTCACCCTATGCTCCTCTCCTTTGAGGTACTGGTATGCCGTATTCTGACATTGAGATTGACAATTGAGATGACAATGAGATTCTTATGCACTCACATAAAGAATTATTAGGAACACCGGTTCTATTTCTCATTAATGCAATTATCTAGTCAACCAATCACTGTAATGACCGGCGTAACGCAAAGGGAGGGAAATGGGAAGGCCCTGTCCAAGGGAGAGGGAAAGGTGGTGACCCCTGACTCACCTTGCGGCTGGCACCTAACTGCCCTGACGTCCCTAGACGGGTTCCTCACCCGTACGCCGATCACGTGCCTAAACCTTGGCTTTCCCTAAGATGAGCCCTGTGTAGTGAACGGGGCGGTGGGATCACTAGTCTGCACCACTGACACTAAGAGGAAAACACCAAGGAGAGGACAGACAATACAGACAAACATATAATCCCAGGTGGGCGACAACAGCAGACCACCAAGGCCCAACAGGGATCCGGAGGGTAACGTTCTGGAACAGCAACCAGGGAACACAGCTACACAGCTCCAGTGGGTCAGTATAGAAGTCCAGGCAGGAAGCTCTATATCTGGCAACCAGAGAAGTGGGAGATGGGAATATAAGGAGGTTGGGATTGCTGGACAAGAAACAGCTGAGGAGGAGAAGCTACGGATCCCTGAGTGAGCCAAAAAGGATTGCAAGGCAAACCCAGAAAGCTACCATTACGAAACAGCACTGTCTTTGTACATCCATCGCGCAGCCACCCGCTGCAACTTCCTGACCCCGGGTATAACGGAGTCAGACGTGGCTCTTGACACCCTCGTGACAATCACATGGCAGTTGCTTCAATGCATTTAGGGGTGTGGTCCTGGTCAAGACAATCTCGTGAACTCCAAACTAAATGTCAGAATGGGAAAGAAAGGTGATTTAAGCAATTTTGAGCGTGGCATGGTTGTTGATGCCAGACGGGCCGGTCTGAGTATTTCACAATCTGCTCAGTTACTGTCACGACTGTGACTGATCCAGACAGGTCTGGGAGGAGAAGGTCGCAGCGACTTGCTACTCGCGATAGCTTGTGAGTTTGCTCCGTGGTTCAGGGTATGTCATCTGGGTTTTGCCTTGTGAACCTTTTTGTCCTGACTGGGAGTTTGTAGGCATCCTTCTCAGGTGAGTCCTGTCTGCCACTCCCAGCTACTATATTAGTTTCACTTTCACTTGCAGTCATTGCCAGATATAGTCCTTACTTCCAGTTCTATTCTGACCTTTGAAGGAGATCGTTTGATGGTGTTGCTGTGGAGCTCTTGTCCGACGTGGACTGTCGTGATTGGGATCGCCTTCTCTGCTCGTGACTGGATAAGTCTATCTCTGATATAGTTTGTTTGTTGCTGTCTTCCCCTGCTGTTCTCCTAGACATGAGTGATGGTGACTAGTGCTCCCATCAGCCTTTCCCCACTCTAGGCTTGTTAGGGTGACTGAGGGTTTTAAGCATCCTGCTCGCCGCACGGGTTCACACCCCGTCTAGGGTATCAGGGCAGAGAGGTGCCAGCTTAGGGTTAGTCAGGGGTGGCCATACTATTCCCATCCGTAGATAAGGGTCCTCCTTCCCCTCCGTCTGGTGCGACACGACTGCTGCTGGGGTAGCGGTCGTGACAGTATATCTGGCCTTTTAAAAAAAAAAAAAAAATGACATTTTTTTTTTTTTTTTTTTTGCTTGTTGTTTTGCTTTGTATTTTTCTGTTCCACTATGGATCCGGTTACGGTTTTGGCGAAACAATTACAGGGATTATCCCTTGAAGTGGCAGGATTAAAAGCAACAGTGCTGCATCAGCAGCAGCCATCCTTGGGTTCCACCGTTGCTACGGGAAACCAAGGTACTCCTGAGCCAAAAGTGGCTTTACCTGATAGGTTCTCAGGAGGGAGAGACCAATTTGTAACCTTCAGAGAAGCTTGCAAATTGTTCTTCAGGTTACGCCCTAGATCCTCCGGCGGTGAGGAACAACGGGTGGGTATTGTAATTTCTCTCCTGCAAGGAGATCCGCAGGCTTGGGCTTTCTCCCTACCATCAGACTCTCTGGCCTTACGATCAGTGGAGGAGTTTTTTGAAGCCCTGGGTCTCGTATATGATGACCCGGACAGGGTCTCACTGGCTGAGTCTAAGCTACGTAGACTTCGGCAAGAGAACCGGTCTGCTGAACTATATTGTTCCGAATTCCGTAGGTGGGCTACTGATACGTTATGGAACAACTCGGCCCTTAGGAGTCAGTTCTGCCAGGGGTTGTCTGAAAAATTAAAAGACGTGCTGGCGGTATACGAGGTCCCTGGGTCTCTGGAGGCTGCTATGTCTCTGTCCATAAGAATCGACAGACGACTCAGGGAGAGACTATTAAATTTTACGGAGGCCTCTATAGGGCAGGGATCGGTTTGTTATGATCCAGTCGAACCAATGCAAATAGGGGGCGCCACTAGACGGTGAATCCTCCTAAGTTCCGCTGTAGGTCAGAGGTTTGTTTTCGTTGTGGGGGGAGGGGTCATTTTGTAAAGGTTTGTCCCTCAGAACCCAAGAAACCACAAACAAAGGAGCCGCCGGAAAACTAGAGTCCCCAGATTGTGCGGAGGATAACAGTCTGGGCGTATTCGTTTCCTCCATACGCATGTCTCAGTTTTTGTTGTCCGCTACCGTTGAGGCGGGCAATAAGACTGAGATCTGTTCCGTCTTTTTGGACAGTGGGGCGGGGGTCAACTTGGTGGATTCACGGTTTGCTCAGGCTCTGGGTTTTACTCCAGAACCGATACGCAGAACTATTCCTGTTTTTGCCATCGACTCCTCCCCTCTTACTCAGAAAGAGTTAACTCAGATCATTCATAATATCCATCTGCAGGTAGGGGACCTCCATAAAGAGCATATCTCGTGTTATGTCCTGGACGGTCTTCCGGCTCCTATGGTATTGGGGCTTCCCTGGCTGGTGACTCACAATCCAGTGGTGGATTGGCAGGCCAGGGAGATTGTGGAGTGGAGTGAACATTGTAAGGACAACTGCTTGAGTAGTAGGTGCTCTACACTCTCTGTAACATCTTTACCTGCCTTTCTGTCAGATTTTATGGATGTGTTCTCTGAGAAGGGTTGTCAGGGGTTACCACCTCATCGTCCATATGATAGCCCGATTAATCTACTACCTGGGGCCAAACTACCTAAAACCCGGTTATACAATCTTTCCGGCCCGGAGAGGAAGGCTATGAAAGATTATATTTCGGAGAGTTTGGCTAAGGGACACATCAGACCCTCTTCTTCACCTGTGGCTGCAGGGTTCTTTTTCGTTAAAAAGAAAGATGGGGGCCTACGTCCTTGCCTGGATTTCCGGGAATTTAACCGGATAACTATCCGAGATCCCTATCCTCTTCCTCTCATTCCCGATCTCTTTAATCAGGTTGCTGGTGCTAAATGGTTCTCCAAAATGGATCTCAGAGGAGCCTATAACCTGGTTCGCATCAAAGAGGGGGATGAGTGGAAGACGGCTTTTAATACTCCGGAAGGGCATCATGAAAATCTGGTCATGCCATTTGGTCTTACTAATGCGCCTGCGGTATTCCAACATTTTGTCAACTATATTTTTAGTCACCTTATCGGGAGATTTGTTGTGATATATCTTGATGACATCCTGGTCTATTCCCCGGATCTGGATACACATAAGATCCATGTGAGACAAGTGCTGCAGATATTAAGGGCCAACAAATTGTTTGCTAAGTTAGAAAAATGTATGTTCGCCGTAAAAGAACTGCCATTTCTGGGGTATGTGTTGTCAGATTCAGGTTTCCGCATGGATCCAGAGAAAGTCCGGGCGATTATAGACTGGGATCTGCCTGAGAACCTGAAGGCATTGCAACGCTTCCTGGGGTTTGCCAATTTTTATAGAAAGTTTATAAAAAACTATTCCTTGGTGGTCAAACCACTGACGGACATGACCCGAAAGGGATCCGATTTTTCCAAATGGTCACATGCAGCCAAAACTGCCTTTGCATCTCTGAAGGAGAGATTCACCTCGGCCCCTATTCTCGTTCAGCCAGATGTCTCGCTTCCTTTTATTGTAGAGGTTGACGCATCAGAGGTGGGGGTGGGAGCAGTACTATCTCAGGGCCCGTCCCCTGGTGAATGGCGTCCGTGTGCTTTCATTTCGAAGAAATTGTCTACTGCAGAAAGGAACTATGATATTGGCAACAGGGAACTTTTGGCTATTAAGTTGGCTTTTGAGGAGTGGCGTAATTTTTTGGAGGGGGCGGTTCATCCCGTCACTGTGATTACTGATCACAAAAACTTATTATATCTGGAGTCTGCTAAACGTCTCACCCCTAGACAGGCTCGGTGGTCGTTATTTTTTACTAGGTTTAATTTTGTAGTAACCTATCGCCCGGGGGGCAAAAAATACTACGGCGGATGCATTGTCTCGAAGTTTTCCTGGAGGGGGTGATGTTGAGGTACCAGAGCCCATTTTGCAAAAGGGGGTGGTGGTCTCTGCATTACACTCAGGTTTAGAGGGGAGGGTGTTGGAAGCTCAGGGGGACGCCCCGGCCTCCTGCCCCTCGGGTAAACTGTTTGTGCCAGAAAATTTACGACTGGAGATACTAAAAGAACACCATAACTCCACACTGGCAGGACACCCAGGTAGTAGGGCAACCTCTGAGTTAGTGTCTCGTCGGTTCTGGTGGCCTAAATGGCGCCAGGAGGTGTTAAATTTTGTGTCTGCATGTGCTACCTGTGCTCGTTCTAAGGTAGATCATACTCGTCCGGCAGGGCGTCTTTTACCTCTGGCCATCCCCAACAGGCCTTGGACGCACCTGTCAATGGATTTCATTACGGATCTACCAGTATCAGCGGGGAAGACTGTTATTCTTGTAGTTGTTGACAGATTCAGTAAAATGGTGCACTTTATTGCTCTTGCCGCATTGCCTAATGCTAACACACTGGCTCAGGTTTTTATTGACCACATCGTGAAGCTTCACGGGGTCCCTTCCGATATTGTTTCGGATCGTGGTACCCAATTCGTTTCTAAATTTTGGAAAGCTTTTTGTTCTCGTTTAGGGGATCATCTGTCGTTTTCTTCATCTTTCCATCCACAGTCCAACGGTCAGACTGAACGTACCAATCAAAACCTAGAGACATATTTGAGATGCTTTGTTTCCGAAAATCAGGAGGAATGGTCATCTTATTTACCGTTAGCCGAGTTTGCCATTAATAATCGTCGTCAAGAATCCACCGATAAGTCACCATTTTTTGGTGCGTATGGTTTCCATCCTCAGTTTTGTACGTTTAGTGAGGGGGGGCCGTCTGGGATTCCCGAGGAGGAACGATTTGCGTCTTCACTTTCTTCAGTGTGGCAGAGTGTGCAAGAAAGTTTAAAGAGAATGGGTGGTAGATACAAACGTGCGGCTGATAGGAAGCGCTCTGAAGGTCCGGACCTTGGGGTGAATGACTTGGTGTGGTTGTCTACCAGAAATATCAAGTTGAAGGTTCCCTCTTGGAAATTAGGTCCGAGATTTATTGGTCCTTATAGGGTAATTAAGATCATTAACCCGGTGGCTTTTCGTCTGGAGCTACCTCAGACTCTAAGGATCCATAATGTCTTCCACAGATCTCTGCTTAAGAGATATGTAGAACCTCCTGAACCATTGCCACTACCGCCTCCACCGGTGGTTGTTGATGGCAGTCTTGAGTTTCAGGTAGAAAAGATTGTTGATTCACGATATGTTCGCCGCTCTCTTCAGTACCTGGTGCACTGGAAAGGTTATGGTTCCGAAGAGAGAATGTGGGTTCCAGCATCAGAGATAAAAGCGGACAGACTCATTCAGGCTTTTCATAGCTCCCATCCGGAGAGGCCTGGTCTTGAGGGTCCAGGGGCCCCTCATAGAAAGGGGGGTACTGTCACGACTGTGACTGATCCAGACAGGTCTGGGAGGAGAAGGTCGCAGTGACTTGCTACTCGCGATAGCTTGTGAGTTTGCTCCGTGGTTCAGGGTATGTCATCTGGGTTTTGCCTTGTGAACCTTTTTGTCCTGACTGGGAGTTTGTAGGCATCCTTCTCAGGTGAGTCCTGTCTGCCACTCCCAGCTACTATATTAGTTTCACTTTCACTTGCAGTCATTGCCAGATATAGTCCTTACTTCCAGTTCTATTCTGACCTTTGAAGGAGATCGTTTGATGGTGTTGCTGTGGAGCTCTTGTCCGGCGTGGACTGTCGTGATTGGGATCGCCTTCTCTGCTCGTGACTGGATAAGTCTATCTCTGATATAGTTTGTTTGTTGCTGTCTTCCCCTGCTGTTCTCCTAGACATGAGTGATGGTGACTAGTGCTCCCATCGGCCTTTCCCCACTCTAGGCTTGTTAGGGTGACTGAGGGTTTTAGGCATCTTGCTCGCCGCACGGGTTCACACCCCGTCTACGGTATCAGGGCAGAGAGGTGCCAGCTTAGGGTTAGTCAGGGGTGGCCATACTATTCCCATCCGTAGATAAGGGTCCTCCTTCCCCTCAGTCTGGTGCGACACGACTGCTGCTGGGGTAGCGGTCGTGACAGTTACTGGGATTTTCATGCACAACCATTTCTAAGGTTTACAAAGAATGGTGTGAAAAGGGAAAAACATCCAGTATGCGGTAGTCCTTTGGGGAAAAATGCCTTGTGGATGCTAGAGGTCAGAGGAGAATGGGCCGACTGATTCAAGCTGATAGAAGAGCAACGTTGACTGAAATAACCACTCGTTACAACCGAGGTATGCAGCAAAGCATTTGTGAAGCCACAACACGCACAACCTTGAGGCAGATGGGCTACAACAGCAGATGACCCCACCGGGTACCACATATCTCCACTACAAATAGGAAAAAGAGGGTACAATTTGCACAAGCTCACCAAAATTGGACTGTTGAAGACTGGAAAAATGTTGCCTGGTATGATGAGTCTCGATTTCTGTTGAGACATTCAAATGGTAAAGTCTGAATTTGGCGTAAACAGAATGAGAACATGTATCCATCCTCTGATGGCTACTTCCAGCAGGATAATGCACCATGTCACAAAGCTCGAATCATTTCAAATTGGTTTCTTGAACATGACAATGAGTTCACTGTACTAAAATAGCCCCCACAGTCACCAGATCTCAACCCAATAGAGCATCTTTGGGATGTGGTGGAACAGGAGCTTCGTGCCCTGGATGTGCATCCCTCAAATCTCCATCAACTGCAAGATGCTATCCTATCAATATGGGCCAACATTTCTAAAGAATGCTATCAGCACCTTGTTTAATCAATGCCACGTAGAATTAAGGCAGTTCTGAAGGCAAAAGCGGGTCCAACACCGTATTAGTATGGTGTTCCTAATAATTATTTTGGTGAGTGTATATATTTATAGCAGCACACAGCAATATAAGTACACACACTATAACAACACACTAATACGGTTCTAACTACAATTACAATAATACACTTACAATGCAGAATATACAGTACTAAACTACAGTACACAATCCCAAGTTCCACCCACATACTAACTATACAATACACTCACACATTTATATTAGCAGCCCACCCGCCTGGTTCTATTTACTGTCCCTATGGGGTAGACAAGGGTTAATAGGGTAATGGGGTACAGTGGGGGGGGGGGTGATCAGGGCTACAGGGATCGTTGGTGGGACAGGGTAGGTAAGGGTTGACAATGGGGGTGTTCAGGGCTGTACAGCAATGCAGGGGTTAATACCCTACAAGTATATAGTGAGGAGGTGATCAAGGGTTATTCAGGGGATTCCCAATTCCACCCCACACTCTAGCTGTACAATACAGTTACATACATTCCTTAGCAGACCTCCCAACCTTGGCCCTATGGGAGGCAAAGAAACACTCACTCAGCTGCTACTGGGGTAAGCAGGCAGCAGTGAAAGGGTAGGATTACAGGGCAGCTACAGGGGTATGTTGGTGGCAGGGAAGGGGTGAATCAGGGCAGGTGTATTAGGGGTCTGGAGGGAAAGGGTTACTCAGCGATCCTCAGGGCCATGTGGCCTCTCTTCCTTCAGGGAGCAGCTCCCATGTGTCTCTCAATGCAGTCCAGGTATCCAAGAGGCCGCACCTCTGTCCTGCTTGGGGTTTTATAGCCCAAAAGCAGCCCCCTCCTCCTTCTTCAACAGGAGGATGATGACATCATCATGGGGTCGTGTGACGGAATGATAGAACTGAAACAAAGGACTTCCTGCCCAAGCTGTAAGCCTCCCTCCCCCAGCTGCTACAACATAACATCACACACTCCCACATCATAAATGAACCAGGCTGATCAATATATATATATATATATATATATATGTACACATATACACACTACACAACCTGGGGATACTTAGGTATATACATCCATATAGATGTTTGGGGCACATCTACATGCATGTACATATACACAATATCATAAATGGGCAGTAATAAGCCCACCTGCATATGGATATATTATACATAGAGATGTATGCTGACAAGGGGGCATACATACATCTCCATGTATACACCCATACCACTTGGACCGGCCCATGCAAAAGGGCCAATATACATGCATTTATGTAAGGGCATATATACATATATATTTAAATCCAACACGTCCCTCAACAGTGAATATAAGTTATCAATTGAATAAAACATATGGCATATGTGTGTGTATCTAAAAAAATATAGATGACATACTACGGGAATACACAATAGAACTATATCAAATAGATAGTACTTATGAAATATTTGTGCATATGAAAGGGCGTACTAAAACAATACACACTTGAGATGTATCAGTATAGCCATAGGTAGGATCATAGAGTACAGAAATCCCTCAGATAGAGGGTGAGAGAAAGAGATTGAGAAAAAGAGGTATTGGGGAAACGTGTTGGATCACATAAATTATGCATTGATTATAAATCAACATCTACTGAGCATGAAGCAGAGGGAGGACACAGTGTTCAGTAAAAAGCTTAATAGACATTGTGTGATTGACATTATTAGATTAGCATTGTTGAACTCCTATGGATTAAATCACAAGAGACCGTGAATCTCGTATTCCCTGTTGAGTCCTTTTGGCTCAAGGGTGTCCAGTGTGTGGATCCAATAGGGTTCTTTTGTCTTGAGTAGCCTCGCTCTGGAACCTCCTCTCCTAAGTGGTTTAACATGTTTAATAACCTGATATTTTAGCTGTGCAAGATTATGGCCAGCAGATTCGAAATGTGCCGGTACTAGGAGTAGTAAGTTCTTACGTCGTATGGTGGATTTGTGCTGACACACTCTATCCTGAATCTTCTGGGTTGTCTCACCTATGTACGCCTTTCCACAGGGACATTTGAGAAGGTATACCACATAGGAGGAATCACATGTGAAATATCCTCGGACAGGGAAGCTTTTACCGGATAGAGGATGGTGGAAGTATGCCCCTTTTAATACATTGGAACATTGTAGGCAGTGAACACAAAGGAATGTGTCTAGCTTCTGTCTGTGTAGGAAAGTCTGTCTCGGTATGGATGTAGAAGGGCCTAAGTCTGCTTTCACCAATAGGTCCCGCAAGTTTCTAGGGTGACGTGTACAAGGTAGTATGGGATTGTTAAATTCCTCAACCTGTGGATATGACCTCTTTAAGATGGACCAGTGGTTTCTTATGCTGTTGACCATTTTTTTTACACTAGGGTGGAACGTGGGGACAAAAGGTATTCTCTTTGTAGTCTCTGTGATCTTTTTACGTGTATGTGTTTTTGGTTTGTCTGAATTGTGAAGGAGATGTGGTGAGTATCCCCGCTCCAGGAAACGTTCTTTTATTTCCATCAATCTAATTTGACGTAGAGGATCAGTTTTGACTATACGGCGTTCACGTTCAAACTGAGAGTATGGAAGTGACTTCTTTGTATTGGAGGAATGGAAACTGGAAAAATTTAATAAATTGTTCCTATCTGTGGGTTTACGATATAAATATGTCGTCAGTGAACCATCGGATTGTTTGGTGACCATGGTGTCAAGAAAACTAATATTGTTAGTATGGTAATGAATCGTGAATTGTAGCTCAGGGTATACAGAGTTCAGGAACGTGTAGAACCGCAATAGAGTATCCAACATGCCGCCCCATACGCAAAAAATTTCATCTATGTACCGTTTCCAAATCAATGCTTTGTGGAAATCTGCATGTGGGTATATATATATATGTGTATCTTCAAAATCTGACATATAACAGTTTGCGTAGGGGGGCGCCACGTTGGATCCCATCACGGTCACCTGTCTCTGCAAGTAAAAGTGATCCTGAAAGAGAAAGAAATTGTTAGTCAAAACCAGTTCCAATAGATCCATGTAGAAATTTATCTGGTTGGGGTCAAGATTATGTGAGGTAAGTAATCTGTGGACTGCTGTTTATCCTTTCTGATGTTGGATGAAAGTGTACAAACTGGTGACGTCCCAAGTGACAAGTACAGTGTCAGGGGACAGTGAAGGCAAACCATCAAGTAATGTCAGAAAAGCAGAGGTGTCCAGTAGGAAGGATTTAGTGTCTTTAATAAAGGGAGTTAGAACTTTCTCTAGCAGGATGGATAGAGGAGAAAGAATTGAATCAGTGGAAGCCACTATTTGTCGGCCGGGAGGGTTGTGTAGGCTTTTGTGGATGTTTGGTAATATGTATACGAATAGTATTGTGGGATTAGATTTGGTTAAAAAAAATGGACATTGTGTCATCAATCACCCTGAGGGACTGGTATTTTTGTAGTATTGTTTGTACCTTTTCAGAGATCTGTTTCGTTGGGTCCCTGGGAAGTTTTGAATAAAGAGTTTCATCATTAAGTTGACAATTGATTTTGTCAACGTATTTTTGTTTCTCCATGATCACAATAGCCCCTCCTTTATCTGCCAATTTGCATTCAAGATAGTGAAAGATAGTGAAAGATATTCAAGATAGTGAAAGAGCCTGTCTCTCTGTGGTATTGAGATGTGTGAATTTATATTTGCCTAAACGTAGGTCTTTCTTAAATTAAGTTATATCTTTTTGTACCAATGAGATAAAAGTTTCTATGGCTGGTTGGTCCTTCGGAGGTGTAAAGTGGCTTTTATTACGTAGTCCATAGTCCCGAATGGTGACACCGGGTTTGAGTTGAGGCCTATCTACAGTAATGCTGGATGGACTACTGGAGAAATGGACTTTAAGGCAGACATTTCTATATAATCTTTGTAAAACCAAGTCAAGTTGGAACGTGTCCAACTGATTAAATGGGCAATATGTGAGTCCTTTTTCTAACAGTGATAGTTCAGCAGGTCCCAATGAATAGGAAGAAATGTTAATTATCAGAGATTATACCTGTGATCTAGTTATGATGTTGTATGGTCCATGGTGAGCGGTGTAGAGTTCTCCTCTCTGTCCTCTCCTGCCTCTTCCTCGTCGTTGTTGTTCGTCAGATCTGTATTGAGAGTGGGTATCGTTGCTTGAGCTGGATTGTGCAGATTCTCTTGAAGATGAGCGTCTATTGTTATAGTTGAAACAGACGTTCACAGGGTCTGGCCAACGGTAAACTCGATTGTGTCTGTAATCTTCTGTATCACGAAGAAACTTCTACCTTTTTGGCGTTTCCACTTCTTTACGGTGTAGTGCTAGTGATGTCGAAATTTTTTATTGTAGTTGATCATATTCTTCCAGAGGTATAATGGCTCTAAGTTGTTCCTTGATCGCCTTGATATCTGTTTTGGACTTTCTGATTGCGACTTGCAGATATGATAATGTCAGAGTCATTAGGTCAAAAGAGCATTTGTTGAGTATCTGCTCAAATTTCTCGCAGAATTCTTGGTTATCCTTGAAAAAAAGTAGGTCTGGTGCATATCCGCAATCCCCGAGGGATGCGTTTCACTTTCAGATATTTAGCCAGAGTTACACAGTGTAGCTCTTAATTTAGCAACCGTCGAGAATCTCTCTCAAGGTCACGTGCCTTAAATTTGGAAGGCAGTGTTTGTAGAAAATCTCCGGACAAGTTGACTTGGGATAAAATTGTATGATTTACTGCATTTCCGATTAAATGAAATTTGTCACATCGCATAAACTGGAGTTTATATTCTTCTTGATACAACGGGGTTGGAACCTAACTTCCAGTAGCGTACCTACAACAGGGTTCCACAAAGTTCTTTCTTCATATTATAAAGTCAGCCATGTGTGCCAGAGTCCCAACAGACAAGACTTTGCTGTCCTCATCAGGAGGATGACTCTCAATCTCCTCATCCTCTTCTTCCTCTTCGGCCCATCCACGCTGAACAGATGGAATAAACCTGCTATGGGTACTCTGTAGAGGAGTCAACTGTCTCCTGCTCCTCCTCCTCCTCATCATCCAATTTGCACTGAGAAGATGACCTGAGGGTGGTCTGGCTATCACCCTGTGTACTGTCTTCTTCCATTTGCAGCTCTTCCACATGCAAAGAGTCTGCCTTCATTATGAGCAGCAAGCATTTCAGTAGACACAGAAGTGGGATGGTCACGCTGATAACAGTGGCATCACCGCTCACCATCTGGGTTGATTCCTCAAAGTTGCGTAAAACCTCACAGAGGTCAGATATCCATGCCCCCTCATCGCTTGTGGAGACTGGAATCTGACTGGAAAGGCGACGACCATGTTGCAGCTAGTATTCCACTACTGCCCTCTACTGCTCACAAAGCCTGGCCAACATGTGGAACGTGGAGTTCCAGAGCGTGCTCACATCGCACAACAGTTGGTGAGCTGGCAACTGCAAGCGCTGCTGCAGCGTTGCCAGAACGGCGGCAGCTGTGGATGACTTTCGGAAATGGGCACACACGCGGGGCACCTTCACCAGTAGCTCAGGCAAAATGGGGTATGTTTTGAGAAACCGCTAAACCACTAAGTTGAACACGTGGGCTAGGCATGGCATGTGTGTGAGCTTGCCGAGCTCCAAAGCCGCCACCAAGTTACGGCTATTATCAGACACAACCACAGCTCAGTCTGGTTCCTTATACCCTGCCACAGCTTTGCGGCAGTGTGCTGTTTGTCACCTAAGCAAATAAGTTTCAGCACAGCCTGTTGCCGCTTCCCCACTGCAGTGCTACACTGCTTCCAGCTACTGACTGATGGCTGACTGGTGCTGCAAGATGAGAATTCAGGGGTGGAAGTGGTGGAGGAGGTGGAGGAGTAGAAGGGTTGGGGGGTCGCAGCCACTAATGTAAGTAGTGGCGGAAAACCTGATAGAAGTAGGGCCCGCAATTCTTGGCGTCGGTAGCACCTGTGCCATCCCAGGGTACGACTTACTCCCGGCCTCCACAACGTTCACCCATTGTGCCGTCAGGAAAATGTAGCATCCCTTGCCAAAAGCACTTGTCCATGTGGCAGTCGTTAAATGGACCTTCCCAATAACTACTTTGGTCAGAGCACAGGTGATATTATGGGAAACATGCTGGTGTAAGGCGGGGATGGCACACCGGGAAAAATAGTTGCGGCTGTGGACTGAGTAACGAGGGACGGCCACCACCATCAGGCTGCGGAAAGCCTCTGTGTCCACAAGGCTAAATGGCAACATTTCTAGGGCCAGCAATTTGGAAAGGTGCGCATTTAGTGCTATGGCCTGTGGGTGGGTGGCTGTGTATTTGCGCTTTCATTCAAAGGCCTGGGGTATGGACATCTGTACGCTGCGCTGGGACACAGAAGTGAATGTGTTAGATGATGGTGCTTGCGAAGGTCCAGGTGCAGGGCGGGAGGCATCCGGGCCTGCGTCTTGGACAGGGGATTGGCCAGTACATAACACAGGGGAAGAGGAGGCAGCGGTGTGACCCCCGATTGTGGATCCAGGCGTTTGGCCCACCTATTAGGGTGCTTTGATGCCATGTGGCGGATCATGCTGATGGTGGTGAGGTTGCTAGTGTTCACGCCCTTGCTCATTTTGGTACGGCACAGGTTGCAAATGACAATTCTTTTATCGTCTGCACTTTCTTCAAAAAAGCGCCAGACTGCGGAACACTTACCCCTTGGCAAAGGAGATTACTGCAATGGGGTGCTCTGGGGAACAGTTGTGGGCCTGTTTGGGGTGGCCTGCCTTCTCCCTTTTGCCACCCCACTGCCTCTTCCAGCCTGTTGCGGTGCTGCGGATCCCTCCCCCTCTGTACTGATGTCCTCGCTCGGCTTGGCAACTTCCCAGGTTGGGTCAGTGATTTCATCATCCACTACCTCCTCTTCCACTTCCTCACTCTGGTTATCCTCCTGACTTGTTGACCTAACAAGAACCTCACTTATTGACAACTGTGTCTCATCCTCATCATGAACCTCTTGAGACACTAATTGCGGTTGACTTATTGGCAACTGTGTCTCATCATCATCATCCACCTCGTAAAACACTAATTACCATTCCCCACCGTCATATTTTTCTGACTGTGAATGCTCAAGAGTTTGGGAATCAGTACACAAGATCACTTCATGTCCCTATTCAAGCGAGCATAGCGAGAGGGCCAAATCAAGGAATGGCGCTAAAAAGAGCTCCTCGGAAAATCAGAGTGTGGGATCACTTGTTTGCCAAGACTCTCCATGGTGGGAGGAAGGAGGATCAGGGTGAGGATTCTGTTGACCAGACTCTTGGCTACTGAGACTGGACTTTGTGGAAGACAGGGTGGTGCTTTACCGACTGGAAGCATTATCTGCTGCAATCCAACCGACCACTGGTGTGACTTCGAGAGTGGTGTCCTCCGCCGCCCTGCAAACTGGGACATGAAGCTATAGTGGATGATAGTGATGACCGGCAGGGGCAATATTCGAATTTGCGATATTTCGCGAATATATGGTAGAATATTCGTCATATATTCGCAAATAGTCGTATTCGAGATATTCGCTTTTTTGCGAAAAATCTGTAATAAAAAAAATAATAATCGCATAATGCAAATTTTTATGCGAAAAAAGGTGTTGGTCAAAAACGAGTACATAGCACTATAGAATATACTGCTATATATTTGTTTTTAGAATTTTCGTCATTTTTTCCATCTGAACAAATGATTCCTCCCTGCTTAAAATGCTTTTGGTCAATGAGTCATTGGCCCACAAGCAAGAAGCAGGGAGGAATCATGACTTTAGATGTTGAAAAAAGACGAATATTCAAAAAAACTAATATATAGCACTATAGCGAATATATTCGTTTTGAATTGAATTGAAATTTTTTAGAATATTCGTCTGCCAGCAATGATTAATACTGGGGAGGGAGGGGGGATTGAGGGCGCACTGCCAGCAATGATTAATACGGGGAAGGGGGGGATATTGTCAGCGCACTGCCAGCAATGATGTTTAATACGGAGGGGGGGATCCGCACTGGCCACCAATTATTGTAATACTGGTGAGGGAGGGGTTAGGGCGCACTGCCCATGAATGATTTTAATAGTGGGGGGAAAAGGGGGGGCGCACTGCTGCCCGGCGGCACCCGACCTTTGACAGGGTGCTGTGATCCGCACAATTAACCCCTCAGGTGCGGCACCTGAAAGGTTAATTGTGTGGATCACAGTGCCCTGTCAGAGGTCAGGTGCCGCCAGGCAGCAGGGGGCCAGTATGTATGCGCCTGTTGGTATATTCTAACTTCAAGCGTCCCCATCACCATGGAAACGCCTCTGTGTTAGAATATACCATCGGATTTGAGTTTTCATGATCTAACTCTGATCCGATGGTATATTCTAACCACCAGGCGTTCCCATGGTGACGGGGACGCTTGTGGGGAGGAGTATGCCAAAGGGGTTTAACTGTACTGTTTGGAGGGGGAAAAAAAGACGAATATTCAAAAAAATGTCAAAACAAATATATTCGCTATAGTGCTATATATTAGTTTTTTAGAATATTCGTCTTTTTTCAACATCTAAAGTCATGATTCCTCCCTGCTTCTTGCTTGTGGGCCAATGACTCATTGACCAAAAGCATTTTAAGCAGGGAGGAAGCATTTGTTCAGATGGAAAAAATGACGAATATTCGATATAACGAATATATAGCAGTATATTCGTAATATTTGTGAATTATCGAAGTTGCGATATTTGCAATTAATATTCGCTATTCGAATATTTGCGCTCAACAATAGTGGATGATTGTGTTTCTTGTGCTCTGGCAGCAAGCACAGTTTTACCGCGCCCAGGGCAACTGCCTCTGTGTGCACCATCAGCAGCACGGCAACTTCCCCATCCTTTACTGCTCGCCTTGAGCATATTAAACGGTATATATGCTTACAAGTATGTCACACGTACAGTAGCTCAGGTTTTGTAAGTGTATGAGCAAATAAA
Source organism: Bufo bufo (assembly GCF_905171765.1). NCBI lineage: Eukaryota > Metazoa > Chordata > Amphibia > Anura > Bufonidae > Bufo > Bufo bufo. The sequence continues at coordinate 425,088,624 of NC_053390.1, forward strand.
TTTAACTGAATGTCACAGATATTTAGGATGCGCAAATGTTATACAGGAGATGTAGCACAGGTTATGTCACTGTCACCAGCGCAAAAAAATGTAACTGAATGTCACTGATATTTAGGATGCGCAAACGTTATACAGGAGATGTAGCGCAGGTAATGTCACTGTCACCAGTGGCGAAAATATTAATCTGAATATCACTGATATTTAGGATGTGCAAACGTTATACAGGAGATGTAGCGCAGGTAATGTCTCTGTCACTAGCGGCGAAAAAAATGTATCTGAATGTCACTGATATTTAGGATGTGCAAACGTTATACAGGAGATGTATGATGAATGATCAACTGGCTCTTCACCATATATGAGATCGCAGCGGTGTTGTAGCAGTCCCGTACCTGCTATAGAGGATACTGTGCAGGCAAGCTGTACAAATCGCAAATGTGAAAAATGAATATAACACTGCGCGCTACCGATAATTATATAAGATATATTAGAGTGGGCAGCCGACAAACTGCAAAGCCATCTACCACTCAAGCATGCAATGCCGCAACAACGCTATAATATGTCCAGGGCCTACCTTGACGCACGTGTGTTTGCAGCGGTGCAATGTTCTGTTATACAGGAGATGTAGCGCAGGTAATGTCGCTGTCACCACCGGCAAAATAATTAAACTGATTGTCACTGATATTTAGGATGCACAAAAGTTATACAGGAGATGCAGCGCAGGTAATATCTATGTCACTAGCAGCAAAAAATTAAACTGAATATCACTGATATTTAGGATGTGCAAACGTTATACAGGAGATGTAGAGCAGGTAATGTCGCTGTCACCAGCGGCGAAAAAATTTAACTGATAGTCACTGATATTTAGGATGCACAAACGTTATACAGGAGATGCAGCGCAGGTAATGTCTATGTCACTAGCAGCAAAAAAAAATTAACTGAATGTCACAGATAATTATGATGCGGAAAATGTAACACAACAGATGTAGCAGAGGTTGTGTCACTGTCCACGGCCAAACAATTGCAATCAATTTAGCACAGGTTGCGCTAATAATATATATTGCAGCCAGATTATACAATAGTCCTTAAAGCGAACCTGTCAGCGGCAAAAACCACCTCAAACTGCCAGCAGTACCTTCAAGTAGCCGGCAGTGTGTTTCTAATAATGATTTTCTTCCTGCAGTCAGATGCGGTAAAAGCAGGAAAAAACATTATTTTATCCTCCGTCCACGCTTTTTTCGAGTCAGACTTGAAGGCAAAGGGCAGCGGTCTCCTTGCTTCAAGTGACGGTAACCACGCCCCCTTCTCTGCCCCTTCGCTGTGACTGACAGCGCTTATGCCCGACATGCCGAATAGCCGGCTGTCAGTCACAGGAGAAGGGGCAGGGAAAGGGGCGCGGTTACCTTGACTTGAAGCAAGGAGGCCGCTGCCCCCTTGACTTCAAGCCTGATTAGAAAATAGCATGGACGGAGGATAAAAGAACATTTTTTCCTGCTTTTACCGCATCTGACTGCAGGAATAAAATCATCATTAGAAACACACGGCCGGCTGACAGGTTCCCTTTAAAAGGACTTTTGGGTCTAAAAAATATAGCACCCGATGACATGTTCCGGCCAGCCAATCACTGTAATGCCAGTAGCACCCGATGATGTGTTCCGGCCAGCCAATCACTGTAATGCGTAGCAGCCAACAAACGTGCGGGGAGGAGACTCAAGCATTGCGCTCGAGCACACCGCGATCTGCCAAGCATCGCGATGCTCGAGTCATAATGGTGTTCGGACGAGCATGCTCGCCCAACACTAATAAAGAATATACATATATTACAAATATATATAGTTTTGTTGTTGTAGTGAATAAATAAGTATGTATAAGTATATATCCATGGACATGAAACCTACAAGAAAAAGATCCATTGTTTACATGAAAGCATTTTTAAAAGCAAAACTGGAAAACAGCACAAAAAATAGCAATATTTATATTTTTATTGAATAAAAATCTTTCGAAATTGACTGAAAAATAAAAAACAAGCTAAATGACTATTAAACTTTTAGAGAGGAACAAATTAACTCACTACTAAGGTTTTCTGGTGACACAATTCATGAAATTCTAATACGCCAAGAGGTATCTCCCAGGAAAAAGAACCATCTCGCTAGCATCACATTTGGAAAGTCACTCCCCATGGGTCACATTACGACTTTTTAACAAGCATTGGGACATGACAAGGGAAAATAGCCAAGCCAAAAATCCAACCATAGACTGTAGTTTTTGGGGTAATTGCCCCTGATCAGTACACAGTGGGACTTTCACTGGCTTTGGCTGCATGTTAGGCAAAGTGCTGGATCTCCTTAAAGGGAATGTGTCATCAGAAAATTACCTGCTGTTTAAAATTCTGAATCCAGGCGTTATAGAATTACTTATTCACAAAACAATGTGGACACCCTAATAGCAGTAGTATTAGACCACTTTTTAACCCCAGTTACAGAATCAAGGCCTAATGGAATTAGTTAAGTATAAAATAATGTGGACACCCCAATAGCAGTAGTATTAGACCGCTATTTAACCCCAATTACAGAATCAATGCCTAATGAAATTTTTTATCTATAACACGAGATGTAAAATAAAATAACAAAAAAAAAAAGCGATTCACCCCAATTACAGAATCAAGGCGTTATAGCATTTCTTATCTATAACACAATGTGGATACCCCTATTGTAGGAGTATTAGTCCGCTTTTAAACCCCAATTAGAGAGTCAAGGTGTTATAGAATTATGTATGTATAAGGAAATGTGGACAACACAATAGCAGTAGTATTAGACAGCTTTTTCACCACAATTAGTGCATCAAGATATAATAGAATTGCTTATCTATTAACCAACGGGGACACTGTTTAATTAGTCCCTGCACTCTCCCTTTGCTTTCCCTATGTTCTCCCTATGGTGTGTATAAAGTCTCCCTATGATCTTCCTATGATCTCCCTACACTGTCCCTGTGCTGTCCCTGAACTCTTCCTATCCAATATTTTCCAATTAAAGACTTTCTTAATCACTGTCCCTAGTGCCTGTCATATCTCTGCCTGCACTAAGTTCACAGTAAGGGAAGAACGAGGCTTTTTATAGGGCTGTGACATCACAGGGCTGGCTATCTGCTGATACACACAGTCAGGAATCGGTGGGTTCCTCTAACACCACACTTAGTTGGCATGACCCAGGAACAACCTCTGTGCCCTCACCTGTCCTGCAACTGCCTCTTTGTTTTGCTGCTCCTTCTGCTCTGAAATAATGCATGGTGCCGGCTCTGCTTAAATTTTCAGGGAGGACGAGCTTAGTGAGGACAGTCAGCAGCTACAGGTCAGCACAGACTTGGAGGACAGGTCCGCTGCATCATGCCTTAGATGTGCAACTAGCAATGGTGATAGTTGGGTGGGAGCACGTGTTGCAAGCAGTCTGGGAAGTGGCCATGAGACTGGTGAGGGTGACATAAGTGACGAACAGACATTAGTAGATGATAAGGTAGCCAATTGCTCATGTGAGCCGGGTGAAGAGGAAGCATCATTATCAGGGGCTGAGGGTGGCAGCAGGCCCGTGAGACAGCAGCAGGGTGGAAGCAGTGGGAATTCTGGAACCAAACGTGCCCGGGGTAGACTATCTACTTTTCATGAGCCTACCTGTCAATAAACATCTAGCAGTGTACAAGGCAGCAGCAGGCAGTCAGCACAGAGTGTTGGGAGTAAAATCCCATACTCTGCAGTGAGGGGATTTTTATCAAGTTGCTGGAGGATGTTAGTTAGTGGTATGCAGGATTAGTGATGATGATGATGAGCAGCATAGGCAATATTCATTTTCGCAATATTTCGTGAATTTTTGGCTTAATATTCACCATATATTCGCAAATTCTAGAATTCGTGATCTCCAGGGATTAGGGATTCAGAAAATAGGGATTCAGAAAAAGCTGACGAAAGACAAAGACACTAATTCCTATCACCCATCAAGCATTGGGCCGCTGCCACAGCACAGCACAGCAGCAGCCCGATGGGAGAGGGAGCTGCCTCCATCTAACCCCTTCAATACATCGGTCCCTATGGACTGCAGCATGGAAGGGGTTAATCGGCCGACATCAGTGCCAACACCGATGTCGGCCATTTCAAGCAGAGTGTGAGCTGTATATTATAGCTGACACTCTGCTAACTGCTAATACAGATCGGGGCTGGAGGGGGGTCGGAAGGGGGATGTCACGGCCAAGGCTATTGCCGTGACTCCTTACCGCATGCGGTTGCCTGCGGTTTAGTTTGTGTGTTCAACCACAGGTGAGGGTCGCTGTGTGTGGCCTCACTTGTGGTTGCCGCGGGCAACTAGTTGTGTTCTGTAATTGTCAGCAGAGCAGCCTGAGCGGCGCTAGGCAGCTTGCTGCTTTGGCATGCGGTCTCACCTGACTTCCTTTATGTTAGGTGTGTGTGTATGTATGTATGGTGTGCACTGTTTTATGTTACCTGTGCACTGGGACCTTTCCCCTCACTGTGGCTGTCCGTGGCAACGTTTAGTATATGTACATGTGGTGGCAGTGTCCCGGGCTTCGGGCTGACTCCCAGGACACGCTTGCCACCCATGTCGTTGCCTGCGGCAACAGCCACAGTGTGTTTGTAGTTTGGAGACTTCCCTTTTTATGTTTCCCTTCCCTGGTGCTGGAAGGGTTAACTCCCTTTCTGTGTGTGTGAGTCACGGGGTGTGTCTGACTGTTGGGTGTGGCCTCTTGGCCTATAAAGCCTCAGTGTTTGGCATGTCTCAGTGGGTTGCTTCAGCCATGTGTAGCTGGAGCAGCCTCCTGTGTATATCACCTACCAGTGGGGGCCACCCTTGTGGTCATAGCTTTATCTGTGTACTTTATGTCATGATGTTCAGTTGATGTTTTCCTTTGTCTCTGTTTATTGCAACTAAGGATGTCCTGGGTACCTGTGTGTTATGTGTGCTATGTCCCTTTGTGTTCTGAGGACATGAGTTGGCATGCATGGGTTCCAGTCAGCGTGGCTGTGACAGGTATGTGTGGAACTTGTTTAGTTCGCCTGTCATATCTGTATGTTGTATGTGTTCCCCCATTCCTTGCAGCTTGGCCAGTGAGACCCCTGTTCCTCCGTGTCCAGAAGGAACAGGCCGTCTTACCCTGACTCCTAGTTCAGGGACCGGTCGGAGGGTGAGTTAGGGATCCGAGGTTCCTGAGCATGGGCCCTCCTACCTTCAAGGTCGGCCCATGCAGCTAGGAGTTAGGGTCAGGTTAGGGATGTGTTAGGAGGTGACCTGCTCCCTAATCCTGTCTTCCTGGCCGAGCCGCCTAACATCTTCTGTCATCGCACGGCTGAGGATTTCCCCCATCCTCAGCCGTGACAGGGGATCAGCAGTGCTACCGTCGACCATCCTGAAATTAGTGGGGCACAATGGGGGCTGGAGCCCACAGGGGGGGAATATTATATATACATAAATTTTAGAAGGTTCTGATCCTCACAGTCACGGACTGTGGGGATCCGAACCTTTTAGCCGGCATTAGGATCCTGTGATTGACTAGTCTGTACAGGAGATCAGACATGCTCTTACTAGGCTCCCCGCTCCGAACTCTGACAGGAATAAGCTGTTTGTACTGACAGAACAAGCAGCGGATTACTGTAAGAGAGGGAACAGGGAGCGCGCAAGTGGCAGGGGCAGACTGGACATGCGCTACTCTTAGGCAGATTAGTAAAAGCAGCGCATGTGCAGTTACAATAAAGGCATTGATGAGCTTTCTCTAAAGTTCCTCCATGTCGCATGCAGCCATGGACGAACTGGCTGCATGGCAGAGACGGGCTCAGGGGGCGTGGCTTACTATAAAAAGATTAGCATAAAGTATTTTTGAAAACTCATTTTTACCTTGCCTTCAACAATGTTGTGTAAAGTACTTATATAGTGGCCAACCACTTTAAGTATGCTAGGGGTTAGCTAGGAATGTTGATAGCCTGCACGATGAAGCGCACATCCATATATGTGACTTGTCTGTCATTCAGAAGCACAGTAACTGTTTCGCTACCAGAAAGGACTAGCTGTTCATGTTGCTGCATGCAGTGATGTACACCAATATACATTCTACCTAAAGTTTAACTGCAGGCCAGGATAGACCTGATTTAACACGCTTTGTGACAAATTAATTCGGATCGAAGCAAATTTTTAGAAAAATTTGGATAAAAAATTGTATCAGATTTTTTAAAACTTCGCTTATCTCTAGTGAAAATAATAATCATCATTATGATCATCATCATCATCACCCTATTCTTCTTCGTCTTAGTATTATTTGTGAAATATGCTAAAATAGCAAATACTAAAAAAGACTTTAGTCAATCAAATGTATATTTTTATACTTACAAAACCCAAATTGATCCAAAAGAAGACAAATTCCACCATTAAACGGCATAGACCTGATTTGCCATAAAGTGGAAAAAATGTCTTCCTGACCTACAGTATTGTGGCAATTATACAGATTGCTACAGTAGATCGCCATTCTATATTAATACTAGTAACCTGGAATATTGTGTTTCACAAGGAAGACCTCTAATCCCTTCAGCCCTTTAATGATCCCTAATTTTATGCTTCAGACAGTAAAGCTATGCTTTTGAACTATGTTATGAAATTGCACTTTATTTAAGTGCAAGCAATGACCCTTTCTTCTGTGTGGGGTCTGCAGAACAAATAACATACTGAATGGATTTTTATAAGGGCCATTTACAATTTTGCATAAGGGTATCATAACCCCCCTCCCCCCACCTTCTCTTCACTAGACTGAATGCAATTTTCATAACATATTTATAAGTATTATTTCCAAACCTCCTATTAATTTGGCTTTCCTTATTTAAACTCTTTCTAGCTCTCTGATATATTTTTATATACCCCATAACTGGACTGCATACTCAAGATGCAGGTGCAATAGTGCAATATAAAGGGATAAATTAATACAATTACACACTAAATCAAAAATTTATAATTATTAATATCAAATTGGTATAATTGAAGAAATAATAAATAATAAAAAAAGAAATAGAATAAATTAAAGAATAAAAAATATCAAAATAATAAAACAAATAATAAAAATGTGTTCAAATTTAAATATCCCAAAATATCAGCAATATGTTTGCTTTGCCATTATTTAGATTATTTCACAAAATTAATCTCACTACAGCGCAAATCCCTGTCTCTCATTATATTAAAATACTATAATCAGTATGCTTTTTTTGACATTTAGACCCGCTTTAACTGTGCAAAGAAAAACTGACTTAGTTGCCCATAACAATGAATCAGATTCCACCTTTAATTTTTCAAAGCTCCGTGGGAAAATCGAAAGTGATATATAATTGGAAGCTATGGATGGCTAAGCAAGTTTTACTTTACGCCAGTTTTGATAAATGGACCTTTATATGAGTTTAAAATCTCAGCTGTTTATGGAAACAGATGAAAACTGGTAACCCAAGAGGGTTTTAATGCTGCTAAGTATTTTTTGAAATTTCCATTACTATTTGAAAATATCTATATCACTTGACGTATATCGACATATGATGTTTTGTTAACTAATTATGAATTCTGCATAATTTGTCTAATTCTTGGGTAATAATAAGTACTTATTTTGGCTACTAAAGTGTGGCTTCATACATACCTGGCAGTTTGCCTAACTAGATATGCTTAAAATAAAAATACTGATATATCATCTGTCATGAACACAACAGCAGATGGGGTGAGCTCATATAATGTAATACTGCATTCATTAGCCCACTGCAGATAATGATACTAGGCATTGGTTGATGGACAGATGATAGCATGAACGTCACTTGGCGAATGCTGGAATACAGAAATGGGATTGGAGGATTATTTCAGCAAAAAATTGTAGATTTACTGAGAATATATAGAATAATGCTAGTTAAACCATAGATTTAGCAGTTTTAACTAAACTAAGTCTTTCATAAGAGCTGGACAGGTGCCTCTATGATAATTTAGACCAAAGATACTAGTGTTAGTCACAGGTTTCTGGTTAAAATGCCAGTCACAGTGCCTATTTAAAATACCATCCACAGTGCCATAGTGCCCTTTTATGAATGCAACATCTGTAATAGTGACACATATACAGTTCCCCTGTGGGGGCAAAGACCCCTTACTCTTATTTATGCTGAGTTCCAAATCATCATTGCCCATAGGTTTAGTAATGGGTACCCATTTAGAATTGATTGACCGACACAAGTCTCTCTTTATTCAAACAAAACGCTTATCATATATTGTCTTGGTAAGGAAGGGGGTGGGAAAGCCACCCACACACACATCTCATGAAGGTCATATTTGTACATATATGTGCTTATAGAAACAGAGAATATAAATGTTAATTAACCGCAGATGCATACGATTCAGAATGCAGGAAATAACCGTTAGAGCTAGCAGTTTCAGTCTATTGAAAATAGAAAACGTGGGGTCTAAGTTACTTCCTGCAGAGACTTTACATGTCAAATTTTCTGAACTATTAACTTCAGAGAGGTCATGCAATTTATAATGCTTGCTGCAGACACCAAGATGGAGTCTCATCCCTCACATCCCCCCATTTGAAACAATGGTTAAGCTTGTAAGATCTGGCCGGATGTACCCCAGATGTTTCACCTCATGGATGAAATGTACATCAGCCGGCAGCCGTGCAAAGTTTAGTTGAGCCAGGATTCCAAGCTCATCCATTGTCTCACTACGGAATTGGTAAAAAGTTACTTCTGTCTGCAGTCTTTTATTACATGGCAGAATACAATATACCACTATTACAAGCAAGATTATAACAACAAGCAGTGATACAAATATTCAAGATGGACCCTCCATCTTTGAGACATCTGTGGATTGTCACCACCCAGAAGTACTTCAGAACAAGCTAATCCTATTCTGGCCTTTGGGATCCCTTCCAGGGTGGGAAACAGTACCACAGATCATTCAGTCCCTCAAACAGCAACTAATGGTGCCTTATCAAAGCATTGTCCCATTCATCATTCAGTGGATGAAACACTGCTGACACACTCAAAGTCAGAGCCACTGCCAACAGAAGGACCTTCATCCTGTGGTTTCAAGACTTTCTTGCAGTGAGAAGCGTGTATCCAGTTGGGTTTTCCTTTAACTTTTACAGCAGTCTCAGTTTTTAACAAAACTTTGAAGGGACCATCAAATCTGGGCTCAAATGTCATTCTTATGTGCCTTTCTATGACAACCCAATCACCAGGCACCAGGGGGTGCGTCCCTTCCACTGAGTCTGGATCTGGAATGGAAGCAAACACTGGTTTATGATTGTGCTCCAACCTGCGGGTGAAGGCCTTTATGTAACTGACCATGCTGTCAGTCTGGAGCTGCAACTGTTGAGGAAAATACAGCACCAGTTTGGGTACAGACCCAAACAAGATTTCATATGGGGATAGGCCAGACCTTTCCCCTGGGGTGGTGTGGATGGAGTACAGAGCAAGGGGGAGGCAGGGCTTCCCGGTCTCCTTCATAGCCTTCTGGATTTTTAATAGTGCAGTTCAGTCTTTCCACACAGCCGCTGGATAGGCTGCGTGAAAGGCCTGAGTGACCCCCAAGACTCCCATCACCTCCCCTGTAAAATGGCTTCCTTTGTCTGATTCTATCACTTCAGGGACTCCATACCAGCACACAAGTTCACTGACCAGCTTCTTTTCAGTATTCTTGGCATTTGCAGTAGATACAGGGTAATCCTCCGGCCATCCTGAAAAGAGATCAACGCACACAAGCACATATTCGTATGTTCCTACCTTCGGTACTGTATATAGTCTATTTGCAGTCTCTAGAATGGGTAAAATGGCCTAGGTGACTTAACTACCTGTCCGGGGTTGTTTAGAGCACAGATCATACAGCCTTGTCCAAATCTACTGGCAATAGTGGAGAAACCAGGTGCGACTTATCTCTTCAGTACCGTGCTCACCATAGGACCCTTTGCTTGGTGTGTGGGCCCGAGGGCCTCCTGTGCCATCATAGGATAGAGGGCTCTGGGTAGGCATACTTTTCCTGACACTTCCCAGAGTCCCTGCCCATTCGGCACTGGTCCACTCTGAGTCCAGGAGCAATTTTCTCCTTCATCTGCCTATGTGGACATAACAATCTGTGAGGCCAAGACAACAAGCTTGATCGATTACTCCCAAAAACAAATGGCAAAATGTACTAATCCCCTAGGGGACAAAGGGGTAAAACTTAACATTTAATATATATTTCTAAAATAGATAAACACTAGCGAGGAGAGCCTCTAATACAAACAAACATGAGACAGCCTATTAGGGCCTAGACAAAACAAACGCTAAGTGGTAACAAAAGACAAATAGCAAAAAAGGAACGTTCTCACCCATATATGCTATAGACTTGGATGGTAGAGTCTCTTTCGTGTTGCAAATATCAAGCGGTAGACAATGTTGATATGTTACCATACCGGGTCGGTGCCAGCGTGTGAACCTCAGCATAGACATGAATCGGGAGCAAAAAGACCCTAAATCGCCCTACTAGAGGGTCAGGGGCTATAACGCCCTACCTGTCTATACGAGCTACTTCCCCCGCAAGGAGCGTCGCCGTCCGGATACCTATCCCTGTGTCCGGGCGGAATCCCTAGTACACCCTAATCAGGTAATCTCCCGACGTGTCACGTCTCATTAAGCAAACTCATCAGGGACGATGTACATAAGCAACAACAAGCAATTGATGGGGCTTGCAATACATGACAAAAATAAGACTGGTATAGAAATATTCCAGAAGGAAAAAGGGGGCTGGTCAGTAGAACTCATAAAGAGACCAGAAAAAAACCCAGTTAGCTTGAGTACAGGCGCACCAGAGGGTGAGGCCTGCTAGAGTCCAGGTGTGACCCAGGATAAGTGCTATCCAAATTGGCTGTCAGCAGGGAGTACCTACCTGTCAGCGCCTTTTAAATGTACAGAGGCGCGCGTCTGTATTCCCGATCCGCCCTAATTGCGATCTCGTGACGCCGAACAGAGGAAGTCACGTGACCGGTGTAACGCAAGGAAGTGGGTCGGCGTATCACGGCGACGCGCCTCAAGGCCTGCGACGCCAAGTGATGACGTTGCATATCACGTGGCAGAAGTCACATGATCAGACCAGGCTGGCCCTGGAGCGCAGCACCACAAGTGCGCCATACAACAAGGGTAGCAAATGGGGCCCATAGTAGAACAGAGCCTCTAGTAACAAATGTAAAAACTTGATATCAGTACAAAGCTATGAATGGCCAGCTTAAAAAGACACCGACCTCAGTACGAGCTGACTAGATATTCGCTAATAGGACCTTGAGATAAAGAAATAGAATAAGGGGATGGGGGAGGAAGAAAAATGTAAATATAGCAACCAAAGTTCAGTTGCCCGTTCAAGCCCAATGGGGCCATGGTTTTTAGATAATAAATCCAACGGGTCTCACGCTGGAGAATAGCGCTGTCCCAATCCCCCTCCCCGCCTTGGGGGGAAGACCTGATCTATACCCATAACCGATATACGGGCTTTCCCATTATGGTGGTTGTGAATGTGATTAGCCACAGGTGTATCTTTGGCCTTGGATATATCATTTAGATGTTCACCAATTCTTCTGCGAAGCTCGCGGATGGTCTTACCCACATATCCTCTGCCACATTCACATGTCAGGAGATATATCACTCCGCGTGTTCGACAGTTAATGAAGTGACCCCGACTTGAGAGAGGCTGTGGGTGAATATCCACACCTTACTTACCACCGCGGCCGTAGTCTCCGCGACAGGCTGGTCTCCAGTGAGTTTATACCACCTTCCCCGTCTGACTCCACATGGTTAAAATCTAATGTTAAAGGTTGCTACAGGTGCAGTGGCTGTATCGCCTGCACCCACCTGCAAACTGGGAAGGTGTTCAGTAGCGCTGTCACAGGCAAAGAATACTCTATTCATCACTTCATTAACTGTCGAACTCGCGGAGTGTTATATCTCCTGACATGTGAATGTGGCAGAGGAGATATATCTCCTGACATATGTGGGTAAGACCATCCGCGAGCTTTGCAGAAGAATTGGTGAACATCTAAATGATATATCCAAGGCCAAAGATACACCTGTGGCTAATCACATTCACAACCACCATAATGGGAAAGCCCATATATCGGTTATGGGTATAGATCGGGTCTTCCCCCCAAGGCGGGGGGGGGGAGATTGGGACGGCGCTATTCTCCAGCGTGAGACCCGTTGGATTTATTATCTAAAAACCATGGCCCCATTGGGCTTCAACGAGCAACTGAACTTTGGTTGCTATATTTGAATTTTTCCTCCTCCCCCTTACCCTTATTCTATTTCTTTATCTCAAGATCCTATTAGCGAATATATAGTCAGCTCGTACTGAGGTCGGTGTCTTTTTAAGCTGGCCATTCAGAGCTCTGTACTGATATTAAGTTTTTACATTTGTTACTAGAGGGTTCGTTCTACTATGGGCCCCCTTTTTCCTTCTGGAATATTTCTATACCAGCCTTAACCACCATTAGCCTGGATTTACACCCCATCCCCCTCTTATTTTTGTCATGTAATGCAAGCCCCATCTATTGCTTGTTATTGCTTATGTACATCTTCCCTGATGAGTTCGCTGAATGAAACGTGACACGTCGGGAGATTACCTGAATAGGGTGTACTAGGGATTCCGCCCGGACACAGGGATAGGTATCCTGATGGGGACGCTCCTTGCGGTGCAAGTGCCTCGTATAGACAGGAAGGGTGTTATAGCCCCTGCCCCTCTAGTAGGGCGATTTAGGGTCTTTTTGCTCCCGATTCCTGTCTATGCTGAGCACAGATCCGGTATGGTAACATATCAACATTGTCTACCGCTTGATATTTGCAACACGAAAGAGACTCTACCATCCAAGTCTACAGCATATATGGGTGAGAAAGTTCCTTTTTTGCTAAATCTCTTTTGTTACCATTAAGCGTTTGTTTTGTCTAGGCCCTATTGGGCTGTCTCATGTTTGTTTGTATTAGAGGCTCTCCCTGCTAGCGCTTATCTATTTTAGAAATATATATTAAATGTTAAGTTTTACCCCTTTGTCCCCTGGGGATCAGAACATTTTGCCTGTGTAGACAGTTTAATCAACACATCTTCAGACATGTGGTGAGGCTCCAGGACGCCGACAGGTTTACCTCAGGTTTCCATGGCTTCACTGCTGCCTCTTTTGCAGCCCCATCTGCCCTGTTGTTGCCCCTAGCCTCACGGGTCTATTGTCTGGTATGTGCCTTAACCTTGACAATGGCTACTTCCTCTGGAAGCAGTAGTGAGTTCATTAGTTCATACACTGAGTCTTTGTTCTTTATAGGTTGACCTGCATAGGTAAGGAAGTCCCTGGCTCTCCAAATAGGGCCATAATCATGTGCAATACCAAACCCGTATCTGGAATCTGTAAAAATATTTTCTCGTTTACCTTGTGCCATTTTACATGCTTCAGAGATTGCCTTCAACTCAGCCTCCTGTGCTGACATGTGAGGAGGGAGTGGTTCAGCCAATACTACCTCATGTTGCGTAACCACTGCATATCCAGTATGAAATCGGCCATCCTCACCCATGTATCTGCTGCCATCTACAAAAAACTCAAAATCAGGATTCATGAGAAAATCCAGAAGTTTCTTGTTGCATCAACTGTATACAATCATTAGGAGCATTTTTAGCTAAATCAGACAAAGGTACCTGTGCTACCCTCCCCCATTTCTGAATCTGTAATTGGTAACAAAGTAGCAGGATTCAGAGTAGTACATATTTTGAAAGAAATGAGGAGTGCACATTGGAGTCTGAGTTGTCTAGCCATAGAAATATGTTTTGGTTGCACTTGTGTGAGTATGTCCTGTGTGTTTGCACAACTGTATGTTTCCATACTCCCCCCACACACATCCTGAAACTCAAACTGATTGCTAATAAGGAAATTGTGGCAAAGGGTGTGCATGTGGGTGCTATCTATACACAGAAACTGCCATGTCTTCACAGCTGCTCATTAATTTCATTGCCTGCACTGCCGCGACTGCCCTGACACAGGAGGGGGCGCCGCGTGAGGCTGGATCTATTCTGGCAGATAAATTGGCAATCGGACTATGTCTGTCCCCATGTTTCTGGGTCAGGACTGAGGTACTATGGCCACTCAGTTCTGAGCAGAACAGGTTAATAGTCTGGTATGCCCAGTGCCGATGCTGACAGGATTGCCAATTTGAGTGAGTAAAAATAATCCTCTGCAGGGACGCTGATTGAAAAAGGGTCAGAGGCCAAGCAGTCATAAAGGCGTTGCATCAACATGGATGCATTCCGGATCCAAGGTCTGCAATAGGACAACAGTCCCAAAAACATTCTGAGGGGCTTCGGCCCCTGAGGGAGTGGAATGTCCTTCACAGCCTGTTTTCTTTCCTAGGTGAGGTGCCGGGCACCTTCTGACAAACAGCTTGTCTTTGAAAGACTTACACCCATTTTCTGCCAGGAAAATCAACAGTGACAGAGATGCATTTTTACAAGTGTCATAGTCAGGAGTAGGGATGAGCGAACCCGAACTGTATAGTTCGGGTTCGTACCGAATTTTGGGGTGTCCGTGACACGGACCCGAACCCGAACATTTTCGTAAAAGTCCATGTTCGGGTTCGGTATTCGGCGCTTTCTTGGCGCTTTTTGAAAGGCTGCAAAGCAGCCAATCAACAAGCGTAATACTACTTGGCCCAAGAGGCCATCACAGCCATGCCTACTATTGGCATGGCTGTGATTGGCCAGTGCAGCATGTGACCCAGCCTCTATTTAAGCTGGAGTCACGTAGCGCCGCACGTCACTCTGCTATGATCAGTGTAGGAAGAGGTTGCAGCTGCGACGTTAGGGCGAGATTAGGCAGATTAACTCCTCCAAAAGACTTCATTCTGTGATCGATCTGCAGCTGTGGATCATTGAAGTGCTATTATTGACTTGCTCACTTTTTTGAGGCTGCCCAGAGCGTTTTTAGATCACTTTTTTTCTGGGGTGATCGGAGGCCATTTTGTGACTTGTGGTGCGCCAGCACAAGCTATCACCAAGTGTATTTAACCATCGATAGTGTGGTTATTTTGTGCTATATACTACATCAGCTGCAGGCTGAGCCTGTGTCACCCAAGTGCATTTAACCATCAACAGTCTGATTATTTTTTGGCCATATACTACATCTGGTGCAGACTGAGCCTGTGTCACCCAAGTGCATTTAACCATCAACAGTGTGGTTATTTTTTGGCCATATATTACATCAGGGGCAAGTTGAGCCTGTCACCCAGCGCCTAAAAAATAGACCTGACATTTCTATTCAACCAAATCTGTACTGTTTTAGCTGGTCAAGTTATTTGTAGTGACCGTAAAAGCACACTTTTTTTTCTGGGTTGAAAAACTATTCCCAAATTTGCCATTCTCAAAATAACTAGTTTCTGGTATTTGAGGCCTACTTGAAATCTATCCCAAAAAGGATATCTTACATTGAAGGTGCTGATAGTGTCATTCAGAAAAACCTAAGACACACGCTAGCGTGCAGATAGAAGTCTGATTCTGTGATTAAACCTATACCTGTCACACAGCGCAAAAAAAACAGGTCTCACATCTCTATTCAACCAAATCTGCACTGTTTTAGCTGGTCAAGTTATTTGTAGTGACCGTAAAAGCACACTTTTTGTTCTGGGTTGAAAAACCATTCCCAAATTTGCCATTCTCAAAATAACTAGTTTCTGGTATTTGAGGCCTACTTGAAATCTATCCCAAAAAGAATATCTTACATTGAAGGTACTGATAGTGTCATTCAGAAAAACCTAAGACACACGCTAGCGTGCTGATAGAAGTCTGATTCTGTGATTAAACCTATACCTGTCACACAGCGCAAAAAAAAAACAGGTCTCACATCTCTATTCAACCAAATCTGCACTGTTTTAGCTGGTCAAGTTATTTGTAGTGACCGTAAAAGCACACTTTTTGTTCTGGGTTGAAAAAACATTCCCAAATTTGCCATTCTCAAAATAACTAGTTTCTGGTATTTGAGGCCTACTTGAAATCTATCCCAAAAAGAATATCTTACATTGAAGGTACTGATAGTGTCATTCAGAAAAACCTAAGACACACGCTAGCGTGCTGATAGAAGTCTGATTCTGTGATTAAACCTATACCTGTCACACAGAGCAAAAAAAAACAGGCCTCACATCTCTATTTAACCAAATCTGTACTGTTTTAGCTGGTCAAGTTATTTGTAGTGACCCTAAAAGCACACTTTTTGTTCTGGGTTGAAAAACCATTCCCAAATTTGCCATTCTCAAAATAACTAGTTTCTGGTATTTGAGGCCTACTTGAAATCTATCCCAAAAAGAATATCTTACATTGAAGGTACTGATAGTGTCATTCAGAAAAACCTAAGACACACGCTAGCGTGCTGATAGAAGTCTGATTCTGTGATTTAACCTATTCCTGTCACACAGCGCAAAAAAAAACAGGTCTCACATCTCTATTCAACCAAATCTGCACTGTTTTAGCTGGTCAAGTTATTTGTAGTGACCGTAAAAGCACACTTTTTGTTCTGGGTTGAAAAACTATTCCCAAATTTGCCATTCTCAAAATAACTAGTTTCTGGTATTTGATGCCTACTTGAAATCTATCCCAAAAAGGATATCTTAAATTGAAGGTACTAATAGTGTCATTCAGAAAAACCTAAGACACACGCTACCGTGCAGATAGAAGTCTGATTCTGTGATTAAACCTATACCTGTCACACAGCGCAAAAAAAAACAGGTCTCACATCTCTATTCAACCAAATCTGCACTGTTTTAGCTGGTCAAGTTATTTGTAGTGACCGTAAAAGCACATTTTTTGTTCTGGGTTGAAAAACCATTCCCAAATTTGCCATTCTCAAAATAACTAGTTTCTGGTATTTGAGGCCTACTTGAAATCTATCCCAAAAAGAATATCTTACATTGAAGGTACTGATAGTGTCATTCAGAAAAACCTAATACACATGCTAGCGTGCTGATAGAAGTCTGATTCTGTGATTAAACCTATACAGTAGGTGAACCCGATTTTGTGTCAATCTCGCTCTCTTTCTCGGCGAGATTGAGCACATACGAGCCCCATCGCGGGAGCCAGCGCCGAGCTGGCTTGCCGCGATGGAGACAGAGCCGTCATAGAAGCGACGGGAGATCCGACTTGGATTCCCGCCAATTCTACACGTGTGCGGCGTTTGTTATGAATCCTGAGGGGGAAGTCCCCGCCGGATTTTAAATAAAAATCCGGCCTGGGTCCCGCCCTCAGGAGCATACCGGGCCCTTAGGTCTGTTATGGGTTGTAAGGAGAGCCCCCCCTACGCCGAAAAAAACGGCGTAGGGGGTCCCCCTACAATCCATACCAGACCCGTATCCAAAGCACGCTACCCGGCCAGCCAGGAAGGGAGTGGGGACGAGCGAGCGCCCCCCCCCCCCTCCTGAGCCGTACCAGGCTGCATGCCCTCAACATGGGGGGGTTGGGTGCTCTGGGGCAGGGGGCGCACTGCAGCCCCCCCACCTCAGAGCACCCTGTCCCCATGTTGATGAGGACAGGGCCCCTTCCCGACAACCCTGGCCGTTGTTTGTCGGGGTATACGGGCGGGAGGCTTATCGGAATCTGGGAGCCCCCTTTAATAAGAGGGCCCCCAGATACCGGCCCCCCACCCTAAGTGAATGAGTATGGGGTACATCGTACCCCTACCCATTCACCTGCAAGAAAAGTGGTAAAAACACAAATAAACCACACAGTGTATTAAAATATTTTATTTTTCTGCTCCGGAGGCCGCCCCCTGTCTTCTTTATTAGCTCTTTTACCAGGGGGGGCTCTTCTTCTTCCGATATCCCGACGGGTCTTCTCCGCTATCCGGGGGGTCTTCTCAACTCTCCGGGGTTCTCCTTCTGTCTTCTCCGCTATCCGGGGGGTCTTCTCAACTCTCCGGGGTTCTCCTTCTGTCTTCTCCTTCTGTCTTGTTGACTCGGCGCACCCCGGTTCTTCGTCTCGCGAGACGTCTCGCGAGACGAAGAATCGGGGTGCGCCGAGTCTCGCGAGACGAAGAACCGGGGTGCGCCGAGTCAACAAGACAGAAGGAGAAGACAGAAGGAGAACCCCGGAGAGTTGAGAAGACCCCCCGGATAGCGGAGAAGACAGAAGGAGAACCCCGGAGAGTTGAGAAGACCCCCCGGATAGCGGAGAAGACAGAAGGAGAACCCCGGAGAGTTGAGAAGACCCCCCGGATAGCGGAGAAGACAGAAGGAGAACACCGGAGAGTTGAGAAGACCCCCCGGATAGCGGAGAAGACCCGTCGGGATATCGGAAGAAGAAGAGCCCCCCCTGGTAAAAGAGCTAATAAAGAAGACAGGGGGCGGCCTCCGGAGCAGAAAAATAAAATATTTTAATACACTGTGTGGTTTATTTGTGTTTTTACCACTTTTCTTGCAGGTGAATGGGTAGGGGTACGATGTACCCCATACTCATTCACTTAGGGTGGGGGGCCGGTATCTGGGGGCCCCCTTATTAAAGGGGGCTCCCAGATTCCGATAAGCCTCCCGCCCGCATACCCCGACAACCAACGGCCAGGGTTGTCGGGAAGGGGCCCTGTCCTCATCAACATGGGGACAGGGTGCTCTGAGGTGGGGGGGCCGCAGTGCGCCCCCTGCCCCAGAGCACCCAACCCCCCATGTTGAGGGCATGCAGCCTGGTACGGCTCAGGAGGGGGGGGGCGCTCGCTCGTCCCCACTCCCTTCCTGGCTGGCCGGGTAGCGTGCTTTGGATACGGGTCTGGTATGGATTGTAGGGGGACCCCCTACGCCGTTTTTTTCGTCGTAGGGGGGGCTCTCCTTACAACCCATAACAGACCTAATGGCCCGGTATGCTCCTGAGGGCGGGACCCAGGCCGGATTTTTATTTAAAATCCGGCGGGGACTTCCCCCTCAGGATTCATAACAAACGCCGCACACGTGTAGAATTGGCGGGAATCCAAGTCGGATCTCCCGTCGCTTCTATGACGCGCTTGCTGGGATGTGCTGTCACTATTCCAGTGAGTGCGAGATCTCGGCACCATGTTGCCGAGTATCAGCGCGACGCTGTCGTGCTAAAAGCACAATCTCACAAACACCTACTGTACCTGTCACACAGCGCAAAAAAAAAAACAGGCCTCACATCTCTATTTAACCAAATCTGTACTGTTTTAGCTGGTCAAGTTATTTGTAGTGACCGTAAAAGCACACTTTTTTTTCTGGGTTGAAAAACCATTCCCAAATTTTCCATTCTCAAAATAACTAGTTTCTGGTATTTGAGGCCTACTTGAAATCTATCCCAAAAAGAATATCTTACATTGAAGGTACTGATAGTGTCATTCAGAAAAACCTAAGACACACGCTACCGTGCAGATAGAAGTCTGATTCTGTGATTAAACCTATACCTGTCACACAGCGCAAAAAAAAACAGGCCTCACTTCTCTATTTAACCAAATCTGTACTGTTTAATCTGGTCAAGTTATTTGTAGTGACCGTAAAAGCACACTTTTTTTTCTGGGTTGAAAAACCATTCCCAAATTTTCCATTCTCAAAATAACTAGTTTCTGGTATTTGAGGCCTACTTGAAATCTATCCCAAAAAGAATATCTTACATTGAAGGTACTGATAGTGTCATTCAGAAAAACCTAAGACACACGCTACCGTGCAGATAGAAGTCTGATTCTGAGATTAAACCTTAACCTGTCACACAGTGCAAAAAAAACCTGTTCTCACATTTCTATTCAAGCAAATCTGTACTGTTTAATCTGGTCAAGTTATTTGTAGCGACCGTAAAAGCCCTATTTTTTTTCTGGGTTGAAAAACTATTTCCCAATTTGCCATTCTCAAAATAACTGGTTTCTGGTATTTGAGGCCTACTTGAAATCTATCCCAAAAAGGATATCTTACATTGAAGGTACTGATAGTGTCATTCAGAAAAACCTAAGACACACGCTACCGTGCAGATAGAAGTCTGATTCTGAGATTAAACCTTAACCTGTCACACAGTGCAAAAAAAAACAGGTCTCACATTTCTATTCAAGCAAATCTGTACTGTTTTAGCTGGTCAAGTTATTTGTAGTGACCGTAAAAGCACATTTTTTGTTCTGGGTTGAAAAACTATTCCCAAATTTGCCATTCTCAAAAAAACTAGTTTCTGCTATATGAGGCCTACTTGAAATCTATCCCAAAAAGGATATCTTACATTGAAGGTGCTGATAGTGTCATTCAGAAAAACCTAAGACACACGCTACAGTGCAGATAGAAGTCTAATTCTGTGATTAAACCTATACCTGTCACACAGCGCAAAAAAAAAACAGGCCTGACATTTCTATTCAACCAAATCTGTACTGTTTTAGCTGGTCAAGTTATTTGTAGTGACCGTAAAAGCACATTTTTTTTTCTGGGTTGAAAAACTATTCCCAAATTTGCCATTCTCAAAATTGTGGTGAACGGGAACAATGAGGAAAACATCTAATAAGGGAAGCAGACGCGGACGTGGACATGGTCGTGGTGGTGTTAGTGGACCCTCTGGTGCTGGGAGAGGACGTGGCCGTTCTGCCACAGCCACACGTCCTAGTGAACCAACTACCTCAGGTCCCAGTAGCCAGCAGAATTTACAGCGATATTTGGTGGGGCCCAATGCCGTTATAAGGATGGTAAGGCCTGAGCAGGTACAGGCATTAGTCAATTGGGTGGCCGACAGTGGATCCAGCACGTTCACATTATCTCCCACCCAGTCTTCTGCAGAAAGCACACAGATGGCGCATGAAAACCAAGCCCATTGGTCTGTCACATCACCCCCATGCATATCAGGGAAACTGTCTGAGCCTCAAGTTCTGCAGCAGTCTCTTATGCTGTTTGAAGATTCTGCTGTCAGGGTTTCCCAAGGGCATCCACCTAGCCCTTCCCCAGGGGTGGAAGAGATAGAATGCACTAACGCACAACCACTTATTTTTCCTGATGATGAGGACATGGGAATACCACCTCAGCACGTCTCTGATGATGACGAAACACAGGTGCCAAATGCTGCGTCTTTCTGCAGTGTGCAGACTGAACAGGAGGTCAGGGGTCAAGACTGGGTGGAAGACGATGCAGGGGACGATGAGGTCCTAGACCCCACATGGAATGAGGGTCGTGCCACTGACTTTCAGAGTTCAGAGGAAGAGGCAGTGGTGAGACCGAGCCAACAGCGTAGCAAAAGAGGGAGCAGTGGGCAAAATCAGAACACCCGCCGCCAAGAGACTCCGCCTGCTACTGACCGCCGCCATCTGGGACCGAGCACCCCAAAGGCAGCTTCAAGGAGTTCTCTGGCATGGCACTTCTTCAAACAATGTGCTGACGACAAGACCCGAGTGGTTTGCACGCTGTGCCATCAGAGCCTGAAGCGAGGCATTAACGTTCTGAACCTTAGCACAACCTGCATGACCAGGCACCTGCATGCAAAGCATGAACTGCAGTGGAGTAAACACCTTAAAAACAAGGAAGTCACTCAGGCTCCCCCTGCTGCCTCTTCTGCTGCTGCCGCCTCGGCCTCTTCTGCTGCTGCTGCCGCCGCCTCGGCCTCTTCTGCTGCTGCTGCCGCCGCCTCGGCCTCTTCCTCTGCCTCTGGAGGAACGTTGGCACCTGCCGCCCAGCAAACATGGGATGTACCACCAGCACCACCACCTGCGTCACCAAGCATCTCAACCATGTCACACGGCAGCGTTCAGCTCTCCATCTCACAAACATTTGAGAGAAAGCGTAAATTCCCACCTAGCCACCCTCGATCCCTGGCCCTGAATGCCAGCATTTCTAAACTACTGGCCTATGAAATGCTGTCATTTAGGCTGGTGGACACACACAGCTTCAAACAGCTCATGTCACTTGCTGTCCCACAGTATGTTGTTCCCAGCCGCCACTACTTCTCCAAGAGAGCCATGCCTTCCCTGCACAAACAAGTGTCGGATAAAATCAAGTGTGCACTGCGCAACGCCATCTGTGGCAATGTCCACCTAACCACAGATACGTGGACCAGTAAGCACGGCCAGGGACGCTATATCTCCCTAACTGCACACTTGGTAAATGTAGTGGCGGCTGGGCCCCAGGCGGAGAGCTGTTTGGCGCACGTACTTCCGCCGCCAAGGATCGCAGGGCAACATTCTTTGCCTCCTGTCTCCTCCTCCTCCTACTCAGTTCCTCCTCCTCTTCTTCCACCTGCTCATCCAGTCAGCCACACACCTTCACCACCAACTTCAGCACAGCACGAGGTAAACGTCAGCAGGCCATTCTGAAACTCATATATTTGGGGGACAGGCCCCACACCGCACAGGAGTTGTGGCGGGGTATAGAACAACAGACCGACGAGTGGTTGCTGTCGGTGAGCCTCAAGCCCGGCCTGGTGGTGTGCGATAATGGGCGAAATCTCGTTGCAGCTCTGGGACTAGCCGGTTTGACGCACATCCCTTGCCTGGCGCATGTACTGAATTTGGTGGTGCAGAAGTTCATTCGCAACTACCCCGACATGTCAGAGCTGCTGCATAAAGTGCGGGCCGTCTGTTCGCGCTTCCGGCGTTCACACCCTGCCGCTGCTCGCCTGTCTGCGCTACAGCATAACTTCCGCCTTCCCGCTCACCGCCTCATATGCGACGTACCCACCAGGTGGAACTCCACCTTGCATATGCTGGACAGACTGTGCGAGCAGCAGCAGGCCATAGTGGAGTTTCAGCTGCAGCACGCACGGGTCAGTCGCACTGTGGATCAGACACACTTCACCACCAATGACTGGGCCTCCATGCGAGACCTGTGTGCCCTGTTGCGCTGTTTCGAGTACTCCACCAACATGGCCAGTGGCGATGACGCCGTTATCAGCGTTACAATACCACTTCTATGTCTCCTTGAGAAAACACTTAGGGCGATGATGGAAGAGGAGGTGGCCCAGGAGGAAGAGGAGGAAGAGGGGTCATTTTTAGCACTTTCAGGCCAGTCTCTTCGAAGTGACTCAGAGGGAGGTTTTTTGCAACACCAGAGGCCAGGTACAAATGTGGCCAGACAGGGCCCACTACTGGAGGACGAGGAGGACGAGGATGAGGAGGAGGTGGAGGAGGATGAGGATGAAGCATGTTCACAGCGGGGTGGCACCCAAAGCAGCTCGGGCCCATCACTGGTGCGTGGCTGGGGGGAAACACAGGACGATGACGATACGCCTCCCACAGAGGACAGCTTGTCCTTAACTCTGGGCAGCCTGGCACACATGAGCGACTACATGCTGCAGTGCCTGCGCAACGACAGCAGAGTTGCCCACATTTTAACGTGTGCGGACTACTGGGTTGCCACCCTGCTGGATCCCCGGTACAAAG
Source organism: Bufo bufo (assembly GCF_905171765.1). NCBI lineage: Eukaryota > Metazoa > Chordata > Amphibia > Anura > Bufonidae > Bufo > Bufo bufo. Next base: position 425,112,003 of record NC_053390.1, read on the forward strand.
ACAATGTGCCCACCTTACTTCCTACACTGGAGCGTGATAGGAAGATGCGCGAGTACAAGCGCACGTTGGTAGACGCGCTACTGAGAGCATTCCCAAATGTCACAGGGGAACCAGTGGAAGCCCAAGGCGAAGGCAGAGGAGGAGCAAGAGGTCGCCAACGCAGCTGTGTCACGCCCAGCTCCTCTGAGGGCAGGGTTAGCATGGCAGAGATGTGGAAAAGTTTTGTCAACACGCCACAGCTAAGTGCACCACCACCTGATACGGAACGTGTTAGCAGGAGGCAACATTTCACTAACATGGTGGAACAGTACCTGTGCACACCCCTCCACGTACTGACTGATGGTTCGGCCCCATTCAACTTCTGGGTCTCCAAATTGTCCACGTGGCCAGAGCTAGCCTTTTATGCCTTGGAGATGCTGGCCTGCCCGGCGGCCAGCGTTTTGTCTGAACGTGTATTCAGCACGGCAGGGGGCGTCATTACAGACAAAAGCAGCCGTCTGTCTACAGCCAATGTGGACAAGCTGACGTTCATAAAAATGAACCAGGCATGGATCCCACAGGACCTGTCCATCCCTTGTGCAGATTAGATATTAACTACCTCCCCTTAACAATATATTATTCTACTCCAGGGCACTTCCTCATTCAATACTATTTTTAATTTCATTTTACCATTATATTGCGGGGCAACCCAAAGTTGAATGAACCTCTCCTCTGTCTGGGTGCCGGGGCCTAAATGTGTGACAGTGGCCTGTTCCAGTGGTGGGTGACGTGAAGCCTGATTCTCTGCTATGACATGAAGACAGATTCTGCGCTGACATAAGGCCAGATTCTCTGTTACGGGACCTCTCTCCTCTGCCTGTGTGCCTGGGCCTAAATGTTTGACAGTGGCCTGTTCCAGTGGTGGGTGACGTGAAGCCTGATTCTCTGCTATGACATGAAGACAGATTCTGCGCTGACATAAGGCCAGATTCTCTGTTACGGGACCTCTCTCCTCTGCCTGGGTGCCTGGGCCTAAATGTGTGACAGTGGCCTGTTCCAGTGGTGGGTGACGTGAAGCCTGATTCTCTGCAATGACATGAAGACAGATTCTGCGCTGACATAAGGCCAGATTTTCTGTTACGGGACCTCTCTCCTCTGCCTGGGTGCCTGGGCCTAAATGTGTGACAGTGGCCTGTTCCAGTGGTGGGTGACGTGAAGCCTGATTCTCTGCTATGACATGAAGACAGATTCTGCACTGACATAAGGCCAGATTCTCTGTTACGGGACCGCTCTCCTCTGTCTGGGTGCCGGGGCCTAAATGTGTGAAATTGGCCTGTTCCAGTGGTGGGTGACGTGAAGCCTGATTCTCTGCTATGACATGAAGACAGATTCTGCGCTGACATAAGGCCAGATTCTCTGTTACGGGAACTCTCTCCTCTGCCTGGGTGCCTGGGCCTAAATGTGTGACAGTGACCTGTTCCAGTGGTGGGTGACGTGAAGCCTGATTCTCTGCTATAACATGAAGACAGATTCTGCGCTGACATAAGGCCAGATTCTCTGTTACGGGACCGCTCTCCTCTGTCTGGGTGCCGGGGCCTAAATGTGTGACAGTGGCCTGTTCCAGTGGTGGGTGACGTGAAGCCTGATTCTCTGCTATGACATGAATACAGATTCTGCACTGACATAAGGCAAGATTCTCTGTTACGGGACCTTCTCTCCTCTGCCTGGGTGCCTGGGCCTAAATGTGTGACAGTGGCCTGTTCCAGTGGTGGGTGACGTGAAGCCTGATTCTCTGCTATGACATGAAGACAGATTCTGCGCTGACATAAGGCCAGATTCTCTGTTACGGGACCTCTCTCCTCTGCCTGGGTGCCTGGGCCTAAATGTTTGACAGTGGCCTGTTCCAGTGGTGGGTGACGTGAAGCCTGATTCTCTGCTATGACATGAAGACAGATTCTGCGCTGACATAAGGCCAGATTCTCTGTTACGGGACCTCTCTCCTCTGCCTGGGTGCCTGGGCCTAAATGTGTGACAGTGGCCTGTTCCAGTGGTGGGTGACGTGAAGCCTGATTCTCTGCTATGACATGAAGACAGATTCTGCGCTGACATAAGGCCAGATTCTCTGTTACGGGACCTCTCTCCTCTGCCTGGGTGCCTGGGCCTAAATGTGTGACAGTGGCCTGTTCCAGTGGTGGGTGACGTGAAGCCTGATTCTCTGCTATGACATGAAGACAGATTCTGCGCTGACATAAGGCCAGATTCTCTGTTACGGGACCGCTCTCCTCTGTCTGGGTGCCGGGGCCTAAATGTGTGACAGTGGCCTGTTCCAGTGGTGGGTGACGTGAAGCCTGATTCTCTGCTATGACATGGAGACTGAGTCTGCGCTGACATGAAGCCAGATTCTCTGCTATGGCATGAAGAGACTGATTCTCTGCTGACATGAAGCCAGATTCTTTGCTATGGCATGAAGAGACTGATTCTCTGCTGACGTGAAGCCAGATTCTCTGCTATGAGACCTCTGTCCAATTGATATTGGTTCATTTTTTTTATTTTTTATTTTTATTTTAATTCATTTCCCTATCCACATTTGTTTGCAGGGAATTTACCTACATGTTGCTGCCTTTTGCAGCCCTCTAGCTCTTTCCTGGGCTGTTTTACAGCCTTTTTAGTGCCCAAAAGTTCGGGTCCCCATTGACTTCAATGGGGTTCGGGTTCGGGACGAAGTTCGGGTCGGGTTCGGATCCCGAACCCGAACATTTCCGGGAAGTTCGGCCGAACTTCTCGAACCCGAACATCCAGGTGTTCGCTCAACTCTAGTCAGGAGCACATAACAATAGATCATCAACATATTGTAACAAAACAACCTGATCAGGAACCCGCCAACCTGTCAGGACTGATTGGAAGGCTTAAGTATACATGGTGGGTGAGTTTTGAGCTCCCTGTGGCAATACCATCCATGTATACTGTTTACCCTTGAATGCAAAAATATTGACATTTTTACATGGATCGGGATACAGAAAAATTTATTTGGAAGGTCAATCACAGTATAACACGATGCCCTCGGAGGGACCTGTGACAAAAAGGTTTGTGTGTTCGAGACAGTCATGCACCATCCTATAAGTTACAGGCTGGCATTTTACTGCTTTCTTTTTGACCGCAAACAGGGGGGGTGTTGTCGGAAGAATTAGTCATTAGCAGGACCCCCATTTGAACATACTGGTCAATCTGAGTGACCACAGGTTGCTCTTGTGAATGACTCAAGGGATACTGGCGGACTCGGGGTGGTGTACATCCTGGTTTTAAATGTACCATAAAAGGAGTGACATCCAATCTGCCAATATTTGCCCACAATTTGTCGGGCACTGGCTGCAGGTCCTGCTCCAATTGTACCACACAGTATGTTTAGTCCGGCTCCAGAAATAATGCTAGAACCTGGGTTAAATCATCATGGGGGGTGTCAATATCTACATGTGTGGTACCATCCTCATTAAAGTGAATATGAGCCCCCAGTGCCTGCAGGACCTCAGTAAATTGAATGGGATATTTTCTTTAACTAACAACTGAGTCACCACTGTACTGTCTTTGATTTTTAACTTCATAGGTATGGTCTCTGGGATAAAGACCACTTCCCCTGTGAACCCTGATGCGGGTACACACTGTGTGTTTATCTGCCATGGCTTAATATAATCAGGATTGGCTGCCCCCGTGTCTATTAAGAAAGGAACCTGTTGGTTGCCTACCTGGACTGGTATCTCAATTTGGCAGCCCACGGCTGCTGCAGTCATAGCAGATAAGGACAAAGGGTTGCCGGCTTCCTGTTGTGAGGTCACCGGACCAGGGGTGTGCACTGAACCCTGGTTCTGTGAGTTCACCTGTTGTCCTTTTACCATATTGATTTTTGAGGATTTGGTAGCGGACATGTCTAGTTCCAAACCCTTAGCAGCAACAACTAACTGAGGTAGTGCTGTCACCCTCCATTCAGGCTTACATGCCTTCAGTTTTGTCTGGAGGGCAGGTCTCAGTCCCTCCATGAAAGCAGATGTCAGTAACTTCTTTCCCATAGGTCCAGTGGTATCCCAACCCATGTCTGTCCGCACTGTCCGTAGTCTAGACTCAAATGCCACTACGTCTTCTTTAGTCTCCTGTATTATGTCTTTTAAACTACAGGCACTGTCATCTTCCTTTGTCCATCTACCAAAAATTCTGCAATATTCTATGTCCGATATGTCAGTTTTTTTTCCCCAGTCAGACCATGAGGACTGGTCAGTTGGGGGCGTGGCTTGGCTGCAGACTGAGATGGCCGCGTGAGGAAAGAGCTCCTCTGCACCATTGCTCTAAAAGCAACAAAAAACCTACTAAAAGTCGAGATGGAACATTTATTTGAAACCAGAAAGTCAAGACAATCGAAGGGTAAAAGAACCAAAGACTTTGATCGGACAAATCGGAGATTTAGATCACTTTCAACTCCGGGCCAGAAAAATCGAGATGCCGCTGGAGCAGTGTCTGACGATTCACCAAGCTCAAGCTATAGGCCTGACTACAATACAGACGGAGATTCCATCCAGATCACCCCAACTAATTCGGATGAAAAGATGCAACATCTACCTCCTAACACTCCGGTGAAGAAGGGGAAATCGACAAATGCTTTTCAGAAGCAATTAAATCGAGATTTCGAGCAAAAAAGAGACTTGCCAGAAAAATATACCATGAGGCCGGAAATAGGCCGCGGCACGCTGGATGACAAAGATCAACCCCGAAAATCGACTACACTCGAAAATAAAGAGGTAGAACAACAGGGGGACATCCACAATTCTGATGATCAGGAGGATGATACGCCAACCGCGAGTCTCCTGAAACACAAAAGCAAACAAGCAAAAGACACTGTGAGTAAGGAACATCCGATTATAAATGTATCAGATCAATTTGCCGAATTTCAGGCAAAAGACAAAGAACTGTCAGCTGACTTGTTAAAAGATATGCTCCTAGCATTGAGGAGCTCGATAAATAATGACTTTAAGCAAGCTATAGTGCCTTTTCAGAAAGCCGTTGAGGAGCTGGGAGACAGGGTGTCACATGTTGAAAACAAAATGGGTGACTTTGCAGAGTCACAAAATGAAATAATTGATCGAAGCAATGAGATGGAGGACCAGATTGAAAGTTTACAGGCAAAAGTCATAGATCTCGAAGATAGGAGCAGGAGGAACAATATTAAATTCAGGGGCATACCCGAATCTATTTCCAACAATGCCTTAATGCCATACATTACAGACTTGATAAAATTTTTGGTTCCTCATGCCAAAGACTTTGAGCTGAGTATTGACAGAGCTCACAGAATAGCAAAACCTGCATATCTTCCAAAGGATATCCCGAGAGACGTGCTGGCAAGATTCACATTTTTCCATGTAAAAGAGCAAATGCTTAGGGAAATGAGGAAAGATCCAGATCTACCGGATCAATTTTCAGGACTCAAATTATTCACTGACTTGTCAGCGGCTACTATCAAAGCCAGAAAGGATTTTTCAATTGTCACAAGAACTTTGAATGCCAACGATATAAGCTATAGATGGGGGTTCCCTGTAAAAGTTCTTGTGATTAAAGATGGGACATTACATGCTTTAAAGACACCAGAAGCTGCATTAGAAACCCTGAAAGAATGGAATCTACAGATAGAAAGACCTCAATCCTATCAAAATAGGACCCCTAGAAGCCTGCAAGAAAGACGCTACTCAGAGAGGCCTTATCAGCAGCACGATCAGACAAAGAAAACTACACCCAGAAGCAAGACTTGACTCATCCACAAGGAGCTCTGATATGTGTGGGGGAGACGGACCTCACGTTTGCCGGACTTACCCACCCCATTATTCACTTGATGACACGAGTTCATCAATTATTCTTTGCCTTGTTTAACACTAGGCTTGTTATTATGTTATTCATGTTCAATGTTACTGATTTACCAATCATTTGTTTATTAACTTTCTTTTTTTTTGCAGGAATTCTTCAAAAATGTGTTACAAGCAATTGTATATTCTCTCATGAGACCATCCATACTGATGACAAAACTGGTGTACTTAATACTGTTTATGATTTAAGTGGCGATCTGAAGGTTAAAGGTAAAAAGCTATCTGATTATGTAACAAAATGACTATAAAAATTACATCAATCAATGTCAAGGGACTAAACTCCCCATTTAAGAGAAATCAGCTGTGGAAAGAGACATTAAATCAAAAATGTGACATCTTGTTTGCACAAGAAACCCATATTTCAAAAGGTAATACCCCCACACTTCAAAATAAGAGATTCCCCAAAATTATATACTCTGCCTATATTAAAAAGAAAAGAGGAGTACTAATTGCATTCAAAGACTCAATTTCTATAGAAATCCAAGACCAGTATATAGACCCGGGAGGGAGATTTATTATAATTGTGGCCCTAGTAGAAAATAAGCTTTTTACCCTAGTGAATGTATATGCCCCCAATATTGGCCAGACTAAATTTATGAGAAAATTAATTAAGAAAATAAATTCAATTAAAAAAGGCCATCTGATAATAGGTGGTGATTTTAATGCGGTCCTCAATTCTACCCTAGACACTACACATGGAGCCAGATACAGAGACTCCTACTTTCAAAAATTAGTAGAGGAAAATAATTTATTTGATATATGGAGACTGCAACATGCTAGTGAAAGGGATTATACACATTTTTCAAGCAAATGGAATTCCTATTCAAGGATAGACTTCTTTCTGATAGAAAGACCATTAATAGACGCCATACATACAACAGAAATAGGATACATTACCTGGACAGATCATGCTCCAATACATCTGAACATATCGACATCACACTCTCAAATTAGTGACTACATGTGGAGAGTCAACCCACATATTCTATCAAACAACAAATATGCAAATTCAATAGAGAAAGATCTCAAGGAATATTTCAACATAAATGACACCCCAGACATGGACCCCTTTACTATATGGAATGCACATAAGGCTAAAATAAGAGGCTCTTTTATGTCTTTAGGCTCATACATAAAAAAACAGAGAGAGAAAGACATGAACGAAACTCTGAATAAAATCAAACAACTAGAGTCCCAAAACAAAACCAATCCATCATACCACATCACTACTGAACTACAAAAATTAAGATTTAAACTATATAATCTAATGTTACATAAATAAGAAAAATCATTAAGACAGTCCAAGATAAATTATTACTCACATGACAACAAATCAGGCGCATTATTGGCTAGAAGATTAAAAGCAAAGGCCCAAAAATCAACAAAATTGTCCACCCCATAACAAATCAGACTAAACTTGCCCCAAGGGAGATAGCCAACGCTTTTAAAGATTACTATCAGAGGCTCTATAATTTAGCTTCTGATATAGACACACATCCAACTGAAACAGAAATCTCAAAATTTTTAGAAAAACTAAACCTTCCAAAACTCAATTCAGAACAACTTAGAACTTTAAACCTACCTATCTCACAGTTGGAAATATCCAAAGCCATATCAACCTCCCCCAACCAGAAGTCCCCTGGACCTGATGGATTTACTACAGAATATTATAAAAAATTTACAATAATTCTTCTCCCATATCTCCATAAAATTTATAACTTGGCATTTACCACAGGAAAACTACCCAAAGATATGTTGAGAGCAACTATAGTCACTATTCCCAAGCCGGGTAAAGACAACTCTGAAGTGAAAAACTATAGGCCTATATCTCTACTAAATGTAGATGTGAAGATCTATGCTAAGATAGTAGCCAACAGATTCCAAAACATATTACCTAACTTGATTCATAAAGACCAAGTAGGCTTTCTGAAAGGCAGACAGGGACCGGACAACACAAGAAGGATAATATCATTACTCCAAAATTGTGAAAAAAACAAAATTCCTTCCATATTTCTGACTATAGACGCAGAAAAGGCGTTTGACCGTATTAACTGGTCATATGCTTTTAAAGTATTAGAAACATTTGGAATAACAGGTCATATATATACAGGAATTACAGCACTGTATAGCAGTCCTTCTGCTAATGTTTATGTCAACAGCTCCATATCAGAAAGCTTTGATATTACAAATGGCACCCGTCAAGGATGTCCTTTCTCTCCCCTGCTCTTTATATTATCAATGGAACCCTTGGCAACAATTATTCGACAAAATTCAGACATTAAGGGAATAACAATTGGCCAACAAGAATATAAGTTAGATCTATTTGCAGATGACATAATTCTAACCCTGACAAACCCACAATCCTCACTAAAAGCATTCTTTGATACATCCCTGGATTTTAGCAAAATTTCATATTTTAAAATTAATCAAGACAAATCCCAAGCCCTACCATTAAATATAGATTTAAATCTTCTAAACTATCTCCAATCCTCTTACAAACTAGATTGGCAAAAATCTGAAATCTCATACCTGGGTATTCAAGTGTCACATCCTTCTTCCACACTCTTTGAAACAAACTTTCCTAAAATAGTCAAGGAAATTGACAAAGACATAGCTGATTTCTCTAAAAACTTGATTTCTTGGCTTGGCAGGATAGCGGCCTATAAAATGCTGCTTCTGCCAAAACTTTTATACCTCTTCAGATCGCTACCAATCGACATCCCAAAAGTATTTTTTGCATCAGTAAATGTCACCCTATGTGTGGCTTGTATCTGTTGTAACATACAATGGGCAGGCATAGGTCTTGTCAATGGGTCAGGAATTCTACCTAAAAGTCCAATTTGGTTCTTAGGACTCCATGGGTAGTAAGACAATATGTGCTGTTGCACATATTGGACTTGACCACCGGGTGGTGGTACCTGAGGGGCTTGATTCTCCCCCCGTCTCATGGTCCTCCTACTTCATCCACTGGTGGAGGTGGAGGGACTTGTGGTGTGAATCCGGTATGTATGGTGACCGTATAGAGTCCTGTACGCAGTCTAGGTCGGGGTATCCTACATGTTCTACAAGTTTCCGTCCAGTCAGGATTCTGGTTTCCACACATTGTACATGTCCAGCCTGGTCTATCCATCGTCCCAGAAAATGACCGTGGGGGAGCTGAAGGTGGCGGACATATTTTCTTTTCTGTCTCACTGTCATTGTCATGTTTTACACTTGTGTCATAATTAGAGTTGAGCGAACACCTGGATGTTCGGGTTCGAGAAGTTCGGCCGAACTTCCCGGAAATGTTCGGGTTCGGGATCCGAACTCGACCCTCACTTCACCCCGAACCCGAACCCCATTGAAACCAATGGGGACACAAACTTTTTGGCACTAAAAAGGCTGTAAAACAGCCCAGGAAAGGGCTAGAGTGCTGCAAAAGGCAGCAAAATGTAGGTAAATCCCCTGCAAACAAATGTGGATAGGGAAATGTATTAAAATAAAAATAAAATAAATAAAAATTAACCAATATCAATTGGAGAGAGGTCCCATAGCATTGAATCAGGCTTTATGTCACCCACCACTGGAACAGGCCACTGTCAGATATTTAGGCCCCACCACCCAGACAGAGGAGAGAGGTCCCATTGCAGAGAATCAGGCTTCACGTCACCCACCACTGGAACAGGCCATTGTCAGATATTTAGGCCCCGGCACCCAGACAGAGGAGAGAGGTCCCATAGCAGAGAATCAGGCTTCATGTCATAGCAGAGAATCAGGCTTCACGTCACCCACCACTGGAACAGGCCATTGTCAGATATTTAGGCCCCGGCACCCAGACAAAGGAGAGAGGTCCCATTGCAGAGAATCAGGCTGCATGTCACCCACCACTGGAACAGGCCACTGTCAGATATTTAGGCCCCGGCACCCAGACAGAGGAGAGAGGTCCCATTGCAGAGAATCAGGTTTCATGTCACCCACCACTGGAACAGGCCACTGGCAGATATTTAGGCCTTGGCACCCAGACAGAGGAGAGAGGTCCCATAGCAGAGAATCAGGCTTCATGTCATAGCAGAGAATCAGGCTTCATGTCACCCACCACTGGAACAGGCCACTGTCAGATATTTAGGCCCCGGCACCCAGACAGAGGAGAGAGGTCCCATTGCAGAGAATCAGGCTTCATGTCACCCACCACTGGAACAGGCCACTGTCAGATATTTAGGCCCCGGCACCCAGACAGAGGAGAGAGGTCTAATTGCAGAGAATCAGGCTGCATGTCACCCACCACTGGAACAGGCCACTGGCAGATATTTAGGCCCCGGCACCCAGACAGAAGAGAGAGGTCCCATAGCAGAGAATCAGGCTTCACGTCACGCACCACTGGAACAGGCCATTGTCAGATATTTAGGCCCCGGCACCCAGACAGAGGAGAGAGGTCCCATAGCAGAGAATCATGCTTCATGTCATAGCAGAGAATCAGGCTTCACGTCACCCACCACTGGAACAGGCCATTGTCAGATATTTAGGCCCCGGCACCCAGACAGAGGAGAGAGGTCCCATTGCAGAGAATCAGGCTTCATGTCACCCACCACTGGAACAGGCCACTGGCAGATATTTAGGCCCCGGCACCCAGACAGAGGAGAGAGGTCCCATAGCAGAGAATCAGGCTTCATGTCACCCACCACTGGAACAGGCCACTGTCAGATATTTAGGCCCCGGCACCCAGACAGAGGAGAGAGGTCCCATAGCAGAGAATCAGGCTTCATGTCATAGTAGAGAATCAGGCTTCATGTCACCCACCACTGGACAGGCCATTGTCAGATATTTAGTCCCAGGCACCCAGACAGAGGAGAGAGGTCCCATTGCAGAGAATCAGGCTTCATGTCACCCACCACTGGAACAGGCCACTGTCAGATATTTAGGCCCCGGCACCCAGACAGAGGAGAGGTTCATTCAACTTTGGGTTGCCCCGCAATATAATGGTAAAAATTTTAAAAGAGGATTGAATGAAGTGCCCTGGAGTACAGGAATATTTTGTTAAGGGGAGGTAGTTATAAATGTCTAGTCTGCACAAGGGATGGACAGGTCCTGTGAATAGGTGGCTGCGTTTGTCTGTATTGACCCCCCCTGCAGTGCTGAATACACGTTCAGACAAAACGCTGCCCGCCGGGCAGGCCAGCACCTCCAAGGCATAAAAGGCTAGCTCTGGCCACGTGAACAATTTGGAGACCCAGAAGTTGAATGGGGCCGAACCATCAGTCAGTACGTGGAGGGGTGTGCACACGTACTGTTCCACCATGTTAGTGAAATGCTGCCTCCTGCTAACACGTTCCGTATCAGGTGGTGGTGCACTTAGCTGTGGCGTGGTGACAAAACTTTTCCACATCTCTGCCATGCTAACCCTGCCCTCAGAGGAGCTGGCCGTGACACAGCTGCGTTGGCGACCTCTTGCTCCTCCTCTGCCTTCGCCTTGGGCTTCCACTTGTTCCCCTGTGACATTTGGGAATGCTCTCAGTAGCGCGTCTACCAACGTGCGCTTGTACTCGCGCATCTTCCTATCACGCTCCAGTGCAGGAAGTAAGATGGGCACATTGTCTTTGTACCGGGGATCCAGCAGGGTGGCAACCCAGTAGTCCGCACACGTTAAAATGTGGGCAACTCTGCTGTCGTTGCGCAGGCACTGCAGCATGTAGTCGCTCATGTGTGCCAGGCTGCCCAGAGGTAACGACAAGCTGTCCTCTGTGGGAGGTGTATCGTCATCGCCCACCGTTTCCCCCAGCCACGTACCAGTGATGGGCCCGAGCTGCGTTGGATGCCACCCCGCTGTGAGAATGCTTCATCCTCATCCTCCTCCACCTCCTCCTATCCTCGTCCTCCTCGTCCTCCTCGTCCTCCAGTAGTGGGCCCTGTCTGGCCACATTTGTACCTGGCCTCTGCTGTTGCAAAAAACCTCCCTCTGAGTCACTTCTAAGAGACTGGCCTGAAAGTGCTAAAAATGACCCCTCTTCCTCCTCCTCCTCCTCCTCCTGGGCCACCTCCTCTTCCATCATCGCCCTAAGTGTTTTCTCAAGGAGACATAAAGTGGTATTGTAACGCTGATAACGGCGTCATCGCCACTGGCCATGTTGGTGGAGTACTCGATACAGCGCAACAGGGCACACAGGTCTCGCATGGAGGCCCAGTCATTGGTGGTGAAGTGGTGCTGTTCCGCAGTGCGACTGACCCGTGCATGCTGCAGCTGAAACTCCACTATGGCCTGCTGCTGCTCGCATTGTCTGTCCAGCATGTGCAAGGTGGAGTTACACCTGGTAGGCACGTCGCATATGAGGCGGTGAGCGGGAAGGCCGAAGTTACGCTGTAGTGCAGACAGGCGAGCAGCGGCAGGATGTGAATGCCGGAAGCGGGCACAGACGGCCCGCTCTTTATGCAGCAGCTCTGACATGTCTGGGTAGTTGTGAATGAACTTCTGCACCACCAAATTCAGCACATGCACCAGGCAAGGGATGTGCGTCAAACCGGCTAGTCCCAGAGCTGTGACGAGATTTCGCCCATTATCGCACACCACCAGGCCGGGCTTGAGGCTCACCGGCAGCAACCACTCGTCGGTCTATTGTTCAATACCCCGCCACAACTCCTGCGCGGTGTGGGGCCTGTCCCCCAAACATATGAGTTTCAGAATGGCCTGCTGACGTTTACCCCGGGCTGTGCTGAAGTTGGTGGTGAAGGTGTGTGGCTGACTGGATGAGCAGGTGGAAGAAGAGGAGGAGGAAGACGAGTAGGAGGAGGAGGCTACAGGAGGCAAAGAATGTTGCCCTGCGATCCTTGGCGGCGGAAAGACGTGCGCCAAAGAGCTCTCCGCCTGGGGCCCAGCCGCCACTACATTTACCCGGTGTGCAGTTAGGGAGATATAGCGTCCCTGGCCGTGCTTACTGGTCCACGTATCTGTGGTTAGGTGGACCTTGCCACAGATGGCGTTGCGCAGTGCACACTTGATTTTATCGGATACTTGTTTGTGCAGGGAAGGCACGGCTCTCTTGGAGAAGTAGTGGCGGCTGGGAACAACATACTGTGGGACAGCAAGCGACATGAGCTGTTTGAAGCTGTCTGTGTTTACCAGCCTGAATGACAGCATTTCATGGGCCAGGGATCGAGGGGGGCTAGGTGGGAATTTACGCTTTCTCTCAAATGTTTGTGAGACGGAGAGCTGAACGCTGCCGTGTGACATGGTGGAGAAGCTTGGTGACGGAGGTGGTGGTGTTGGTGGTACATCCTCTGTTTGCTGGGCGGCAGGTGCCAACGTTCCTCCAGAGGCGGAGGAAGAGGCTGAGGCAGCAGCAGAAGAGGTAGCAGGGGGAGCCTGAGTGAGTTCCTTGTTTTTAAGGTGTTTACTCCACTGCAGTTCATGCTTTGCATGCAGATGCCTGGTCATGCATGTTGTGCTAAGGTTCAGAACGTTAATGCCTCGCTTCAGGCTCTGATGGCACAGCGTGCAAACCACTCGGGTCTTGTCGTCAGCACATTGTTTGAAGAACTGCCACGCCAGGGAACTCCTTGAAGCTGCCTTTGGGGTGCTCGGTCCCAGGTGGCAGTGGTCAGTAGCAGGCGAACTCTCTTGGCGGCGGGTGTTCTGCTTTTGCCCACTGCTCCCTCTTTTGCTACGCTGTTGGCTCGGTCTCACCACTGCCTCTTCCTCCGAACTCTGAAAGTCAGTGGCACGACCTTCATTCCATGTGGGGTCTAGGACCTCATCGTCCCCTGCATCGTCTTCCACCCAGTGTTCCTCCCTGACTTCCTGTTCGGTCTGCACACTGCAGAAAGACGCAGCAGTTGGCACCTGTGTTTCATCATCATCAGAGACGTGCTGAGGTGGTATTCCCATGTCCTCATCATCAGGAAACATAAGTGGTTGCGTCAGTGCATTCTATGTCTTCCACCGCTGGGGAAGGGCTAGGTGGATACCCTTGAGAAACCCTGCCAGCAGAGTCTTCAAACAGCATAAGAGACTGCTGCATAAGTTGAGGCTCAGACAGTTTCCCTGATATGCATGGGGGTGATGTGACAGACTGATGGGCTTGGTTTTCAGGCGCCATCTGTGCGCTTTCTGCAGAAGACTGGGTGGGAGATAATGTAAACGTGCTGGATCCACTGTCGGCCACCCAATTGACTAATGCCTGTACCTGCTCAGGCCTTACCATCCTTAGAACGGCATTGGGCCCCACCAAATATTGCTGTAAATTCTGGTGTCTACTGGGACCTGAGGTAGTTGGTACCATAGGACGTATGGCTGTGGCAGAATGGCCACGTCCTCTCCCAGCACCAGAGGGTCCACTAACACCACCACGACCATGTCTGCGTAAGCATCCCTTACTAGATGATTTCCTCATTTTTACCGTTCACCACAATAAGAAAAAAATTATTTGGCCCAATGTATTGAATTCAAATTCAGGCCTTTTTTTACAGGCACCTAACACTATCTGGCTATCTATTTTGTACCGTATTACACTAATACAGGCACAGAAGAAACCACTGATTTAGGGAATTGCTAATTTGGGAATTGTATTTCAACCCAGAACAAAAACTGTGCTTTGACGGACACTAAATAACTTGACCAGCCACAGCAGTAACCTCGGATTTAGCTGAATATAAATTGTAGGCCTAGTATTTAGGCCCTGGATGGATGACAGGTATCCCTTTACGGACATAATTACACTTGGAGATGCACGGTAGCGTGTGAAGTTATTGAGAATGACCCTATCAGCATCTTCAATGTAATATACCCTTTTATGGATAGATTTAAACTTGGCCTGATACAGCAGAAACCACTGATTTAGTGAATTGCTAATTTGGGAATTGTATTTCAACCCAGAACAAAAACTGTGCTTTGACGTACACTAAATAACTTGACCAGCCACAGCAGTAACCTCGGATTTAGCTGAATATAAATTGTAGGCCTAGTATTTAGGCCCTGGATGGATGACAGGTATCCCTTTACGGACAGAATTACACTTGGAGATGCATGGTAGCGTGTGAAGTTATTGAGAATTGACCCTATCAGCACCTTCAATGTAATATACCCTTTTATGGATAGATTTAAACTTGGCCTGCTACAGCAGAAAATACTGATTTAGGGAATTGCTAATTTGGGAATTGTATTTCAACCCAGAACAAAAACTGTGCTTTGACGGACACTAATTAACTTTACCAGCCACAGCAGTAACCTCGGATTTAGCTGAATATAAATTGTAGGCCTAGTATTTAGGCCCTGGATGGATAACAGGTATCCCTTTACGGACAGAATTACACTTGGAGATGCACAGTAGCGTGTGAAGTTATTGAGAATGACCCTATCAGCACCTTCAATGTAATATACCCTTTTATTGATAGATTTACACTTGGCCTGCTACAGCAGAAACCACAGATTTAGGGAATTGCTAGTTTGGGAATTGTATTTCAACCCAGAACAAAAACTGTGCTTTGGTGGACACTAAATAACTTTACCAGCCACAGCAGTAAACACAGATTTAGCTGAATATAAATTGTAGGCCTATTATTTAGGCGGTGGATGACAGGTATCCCTTTACGGACAGAATTACACTTGGAGATGCACGGTAGCGTTTGAAGTTTTTGAGAATGACCCTATCCGCACCTTCAATGTAATATTCCCTTTTATGGATAGATTTAAACTTGGCCTGCTACAGCAGAAACCACTGATTTAGGGAATTGCTAATTTGGGAATTGTATTTCAACCCAGAACAAAAACTGTGCTTTGGCGGACACTAAATAACTTTACCAGCCACAGCAGTAAACACAGATTTAGCTGAATATAAATTGTAGGCCTATTATTTAGGCGGTGGATGACAGGTATCCCTTTACGGACAGAATCAGACTTGGAGATGCACGGTAGCGTGTGAAGTTATTGAGAATGATCCAATCAGCACCTTCAATGACATATACACTTTTATGGATAGATTTAAACGTGGCCTGCTACGGCAGAAACCACTGATTTAGTGAATTGCTAATTTGGGAATTGTATTTCAACCCAGAACAAAAACTGTGCTTTGACGGACACTAATTAACTTGACCAGCCACAGCAGTAACCTCGGATTTAGCTGAATATAAACTGTAGGCCTAGTATTTAGGCCCTGGATGGATGACAGGGATCCCTTTACGGACAGAATTACACTTGGAGATGCACGGTAGCGTTAGAAGTTATTGAGAATGACCCTATCAGCATCTTCAATGTAATATACCCTTTTATGGATAGATTTAAACTTGGCCTGCTACAGCAGAAATCACTGATTTAGGGAATTGCTAATTTGGGAATTGTATTTCAACCCAGAACAAAAACTGTGCTTTGACGGACACTAACTTGACCAGCCATAGCAGTAACCTCGGATTTAGCTGCATATAAATTGTAGGCCTAGTATTTAGCCCCTGGATGGATGACAGTTATCCCTTTACGGACAGAATTACACTTGGAGATGCACGGTAGCGTGTGAAGTTATTGAGAATGACCCTATCAGCACCTTCAATGTAATATACCCTTTTATGGATAGATTTAAACTTGGCCTGCTACAGCAGAAATCACTGATTTAGGGAATTGCTAATTTGGGAATTGTATTTCAACCCAGAACAAAAACTGTGCTTTGACGGACACTAATTAACTTTACCAGTATTTCAACCCAGAACAAAAATATATCCTTTGCCAGACAGCAGACAGTATTACAATTGGCTAGCCACAGCTGAAACACCAGATTTAGGGTACTGCTATTTTGGCAATTGTATTTCACCCCTCAATAAAATAGCAAGCACAGCCAAGCCACTGATGTAGGATATAGCAAAAAAAACACTATTGATGGTTAAATGGACTTGGTGGCAGCTTGTGCTGGCACACCACAAGACACAAAATGTCCGCCGATCACCCCAGAAAAAAGTGACAGAAAAACGGTCTGGGCAGCCTAAATACAATGAGCAATTAACTAGCAGAAGTTGAATGATTCACAGCTGTAGATCGATCACTTCATTAAGTGTTTTTGCTGAGTTAATCCCTGCCTAATCTCGCCCTAACAGCAGCAGCTGCATCCTATCCCTACACTAAATCAGATCAGAGTGACGAGCGGCGCTACGTGACTCCAGCTTAAATAGAGGCTGGGTCACATGCTGCACTGGCCAATCACAGCCATGCCAATAGTAGGCATGGCTGTGATGGCCTCTTGGGGCAAGTAGTATGACGCTTGTTGATTGGCTGCTTTGCAGCCTTTCAAAAAGCGCCAAGAAAGCGCCGAACACCAAATACAAATTTCCTCCAAATGTTAAATTTGGCCATTTCTCCTTCTTCAATTTCTCTGCTGTCCAACACCAACATTCCACAACCTCCTCACATTCCTGATCCTTCATCCAACCACTATGTGTTCTTTTGAACCTTTCCCAAACTTCAGAATCTAAGTTACCATGTTTCATACCCGCCTTCTGTAACATCTTCTGTGTCTTTTTTTTTTTTTTTTTTCTTCTCTTGTCTTCCTTCTGCATCTTCAACTATCTGTTTGGCTAATTTGTATCCCTCAGGTATACTCTGCATATTGTCCATGTCTATGTGTTAAGAATTTCTCTACCAGACGTCTGAAAATATCTACAGTTATTACTGTAGACCCATCCATGAGTTTCCTTATAGCCGATTTCCCCATTAATCTCCTGTTAATGTATCAACTATATTACACATAGGAAAGCAATCATCTAATCTGTTTCCTTATAGTGACTTATCAACTATATTATAGATTAGGAAAACTCTATATTGTCTTAACACTTTCTCAGAGGACTCCACGGTTCACTATTTCCTCCACAGGCATTTTCTGTGATACTATACAAAATCCAAACAACAACCAGTACGTAAATTATAACACCAATAACCAAACCAAACGTTTCCCAAGACCAAGACCAATCAAATTTCATATCTCAGCATCAATAGGTTCTTACCATTTTAAATGGCTTGACCGTCAGAGAAACTTCAATAGACCCACTGTCTCGGACCCAGGTGAAGACACAGGAAACACAGATATGTTTTTGTAAGAATAAGTTTCTTACCTTACAGCGCTGTTTGTAGTATCTGTGAGTCCAGGTCTCCTCCTGTTGCGGCCAGAACCGTAAGGTCAGAGTTCACTGGTCAAGCCCCACATTGGGCGCCAAAGAAATTGTGGGGGAAAAGACCCCTTACTCTTATTTATGCTGAGTTCCAAATCATCATTGCCCATAGATTTAGTAATGGGTACCCATTTAGAATTGATTGACCGACACTCAGTGATCAAACAAGTCTCTCTTTATTCAAACAAAACGCTTATCATATATTGTCTTGGCAAGGAAGGGGGTGGGAAAGCCACCCACACATACCTCATGAAGGTCATGACCATATTTGTACATATATGTGCTTATAGAAACAGAGAATATAAATGTTAATTAACCGCAGACTCATACGATTCAGAATACAGGAAATAACCGTTAGAGCTAGCAGTTTTAGTCTATTGAAAATAGCAAAGGTGGGGGCTAAGTTACTTCCTGCAGAGACTTTACATGTCAAACTTTCTGATCTATTAACTTCAGAGAGGTCATACAATTTAAAATGCTTGCTGCAGACACCAAGATGGAGTCTCATCCCTCACATCCCCTATAATACTGTAAACCAGATATCAGTGAATAGATCCCAAATTAATAGGATCACTTCCAAATTACCCAGAAATTCAAGTTCTAAAGGGATCCAAAGTTTTGGCAATTCACTACTGATGAATTGTACATAACAGTGAAACAGGGAGGGAAACATAAAAATGGAAAATCACATGACCTCAGGCTGTCCCCGGACATTGGGCATGCTCATGCCTTGCAGTCTGGTACTATATTTCCTCTGAAGCAGAGACAGCATTGTGAGCTTAGCCACTGATGTGATAGGATGTGTCTGCCATGTTTCTGACAGATACAGTAATTAGACACACAAGCCAGCCATTTTAGGGTGTTGCATGGATAGAATAGTGATTGTGCAGAAGATATATTTAGCTAGGTAGATTTAATTACTAGGTAGAAAGTCAGATTTTACCATTAGGGATAGGATAGGAGGAGTTAGTATTGTGTGTCTGGTACAGACAGTGTTTTATGTGCAGGATTCAGACTTCTTTTTCCCAAGAACCTGTTCCAAAGCTTCTGTAGTTCATAAATGTGCAATAAGCATATTTTTTGTAGCACCGGCAGCATCTATTTCACTGCAGATGTCCAGTTGTGTCTATAATCCAAAGACCTGCTGCAAAACTTCTCCAGTTAAAACATGTGCAATAAACATAGCTTATGCATGTCAACAGCAGCATAATAGCATACAGTGAATATAAAAAGTCTACACACCCCTGTTAAAATGTCAAGTTTCTGTGATGTGAAAAAATGAGACAAAGATAAATCATTTCAGAACTTTTTTCACTTTTAATGTGACCTATAAACTGTACCACTCAATTGAAAAACAAACTGAAATCTTTTAGGTGGAGGGAAGAAAAAACAAACAAAACTAAAATAATGTGGTTGCATAAGTGTTCACACCATTGTATAACTGGGGATGTAGCTGTGTTCAGAATGAAGCAATCACATTCAAAATCATGTTAAATAGGAGTCAGCATACACCTGCCATCATTTAAAGTGCCTCTGATTAACCCCAAATAAAGTTCAGCTGCTCAAGTTGGTCTTTCCTGAAATTTTCTTAGTCGCATCCCACAGCAAAAGCCATGGTCCACAGAGAGCTTCCGAAGCATCAGAGGGATCTCATTGTTAAAAAGTATCAGTCAGGAGAAGGGTACAAAAGAATTTTCAAGGCATTAGATATACCATGGAACACAGTGAAGACAGTCATCATCAATGGAGAAAATATGGCACAACAGTGACATTACCAAGAACTGGAAGTCTCTCTAAAATGGATGAAAAGACGAGAAGAAAACTGGTCTGGGAGGCTACCAAGAGGCCTACAGCAACATTAAAAGAACTGAAGGAATATCTGGCAAGTACTGGCTGTGTCGTACATGTGACAAGAATATCCCGTATTCTTCATATGTCTGGGTTATGTGGTAGAGTGGCAAGACAAAAGCCTTTTCTTACGAAGAAAAACATCCAAGCCAGGCTAAATTTTTCAAAAACACATCTTAAGTCTCTCAAAAGCATGTGGGAAAAATTACAATGGTCTGATGAATCCAAGGTTGACATTTTTGGCCATAATTCCAAAAGATATATTTGGCCCAAAAACAACACTGCACATCACCAAAAGAACACCATACCCACAGTCAAGCATGGTGGTGACAGCATCATGCTTTGAGACTGTTTTTTTTCAGCTGAAACTGATGCCTTAGTTAAACTAGAGCGAATTATGAACAGTTCCAAATACCAGTCAATATTGGCACAAAACCTTTAGGCTTCTGCTAGAAAGCTGAACATGAAGAGGAACTTCATCTTTTAGCATGACAACGACCCAAAGCATACATCCAAATCAACAAAGGAATGGCTTCACCAGAAGAAGATTAAAGTTTTGGAATGGCCCAGCCAGAGTCCAGACCTGAATCCGATTGAAAATCTGTGGGGTGATCTGAAGAGGGCTGTGTACAGGAGATGCCCTCGCAATCTGACAGATTTGGAGTGTTTTTGCAAAGAAGAGTGGGCAAATCTTGTCAAGTCAAAATGTGCCATGCTGATAGACTCATACCCAAAAAGACTGAGTGCTGTAATAAAATCAAAAGGTGCTTCAACAAAGTATTAGTTTAAGGGTGTGCACACTTATGCAACCATATTATTTTATTTTTATATTTTTTCTTACCTCTATCTAAAATATTTCAGTTTGTTTTTCAATTGAGTTGTACAGTTTATGGGTCACATTAAAGGTGGAAAAAGTTCTGAAATGATTTATCTTTGTCTCATTTTTTTTACATCACAGAAACCTGACATTTTAACAGGGGTGTGTAGACTTTTTATATCCACTGTACTGTATATATCTATTACTAATGATCAGTGCAAAATAAAGCAGTGTACACAACAGGAGCTGCTTTATTTTGAAAGCTTAACCTTTACGATAATGCCCCTTGGATTATTTGTTCCTGACAACTCTACAATACAAGAAACGTATTGTGCAATGCAAAATGTGTATACAGCAAGCACAGTACAAAAAGCTAAATCACTTTATAGATGGTGAGTCCAGAATAAGTATTTGATTATACAATAGCATTATTTTAAAGTTGATTTAAAAAATGTAAGAAAAAAAGGACTGGTTAAATATTTGTAAAAATGCATTGAATTGGACATTAATGGTTAAAAGCTGATTGAAGCTATACATAACAGAAGGCCAAAAGGTAATGTGAGTAGCCTAAGAGGAGCTGGCCTTGATGTCTATCACTAATGTGTTAGTTAACAGAGTGTCATCTGGTGAACAAGGTCCAATTTTTCATTATATTAAAATGGACACAAAGGGGCACAAATATCTCAGTGGTGTTTCATACACCAGTCTTAATAAGAAAGCAGTTGTACAGTAAGATGTGCTGAGTTTATTACGAGGCACATGCTTCTTAATAAATGTGTTGCATCTTATGCTGTCTGTTTGCCAAAAGCTGAAATCATAGCTGATGTAGATTTAAGTTACAATTTACACAATTTTTCTCTCAGTCTGGATTCACACATTGTTTTCTATGGCATTTTGATGTTTTTACTTGCAGTTTAGCTGTCACCGCCAGTTATGTGAGAAGATCTGGCAGACGTTCTTCTCTACCTCTTGTATGATGTTCTTTGTTTTGGTTTCACTTTCTCATCTCCTTTCCTTCTGCCAGGTGTCACTTATTTCGACTAATCGTCTTCCTTTATAATCCCTCCCATACTGCCTCACTTTGCGTTTTATACTACTTTCTGGATGAGGTGTTCACTGCTGGAGGCTGCTTCTGCTGTTTGTTCAAATAAGTCATTTACTTTATTGTGTTTCCTTGCTGGCTTGATTCTAGGTGACCCTGACTCCGTCCGTATTAAGTACAGGGAGCCGGTGGTCGTGTCCCCTCACTATTATAGGGTTTTCAGGTGTCACACAGTATTAGGTACGCAGGCATGCAATCGTCTACCATACAGACCCTTGCATGTGCATAGCAGTCAGGGAGAGCTCTAAGGCCTCTTTCACACGGGCGAGTATTCCGCGCGGATGCGATGCGTGAGTTAAACGCATTGCACCCGCACTGAATCCTGACCCATTAATTTCTATGGGGCTGTGCACACGAGTGGTGATTTTCACGCATCACTTGTGCGTTGCGTGAAAATCGCAGCATGCTCATCTTTGTGCATTTTTTACGTAGCGCAGGCCTTATAGAAATGAATGGGGTTGCGTGAAAATCGCAAGCATCCGCAGGCAAGTGCGGATGCGGTGCGATTTTCACACACGATTGCTAGGAGACGATCGGGATGGGGACCCGATCATTATTATTTCCCCTTATAACATGGTTATAAGGGAAAATAATACAATCTACAGAACACCGATCCCAAGCCCGAACTTCTGTGAATAAGTTTGGGTTTGGGTACCAAACATGCACGATTTTTCTCACGCGAGTGCAAAACGCATTACAATGTTTTGCACTCGCGCGGAAAAATCTCGCATGTTCCCGCAACGCACCTGCACCTTTTCCCGCAATGCCCATGTGAAAGAGGCCTTAGGGTTTTATAGGGCTCACCTATAAGCTCCTTAGTTTGGGATCAAGCCAGTCGCTAGTTTATTTATATGTTCCAGCTATCTGCTAACTTCATCCGTGACATTATAAACCGCCATAACCGTCTTAAGCATGGATCCGGTTTCAGCCTTGATTGACCGCATGCAAGGTCTTTCGCTGGAGGTAGCAGATCTCCGTAAAACTGTGTCTCAGTTTCAGGTGACCGGTTCTGCTGGCGTTCATGGAGTTTGTTCCGAGCCTAAGATCTCGCTCCCGGATACGTTCTCCGGGGGTAGTGAGAATTTTGCTCGCTTTAGAGAGGCTTGCAAACTCCATTTTTGCCTACTTCCCCATTCCTCTGGTGATGAGGAGCAGAGAGTGGGGATCATCATCTCGCTGCTCAGGGATAATGCTCAGTCTTGGTGGAAGCACGGCCCCTCCAATCAGTGGATGAATTTTTTGTAGCCCTGGGGCAGATATATGATGACGCGGATCGTATTGCTCTGGCTGAATCTAAACTGCGTCTTTTATGCCAGGGTAAACAGTCCGCAGAGATATATTTTTCTGAATTTCGGAGATGGGCAGCTGATACTGGTTGGAATGATGCTGCACTCCAAAGTCAATTTTGCCATGGTCTTTCGGAAAGATTGAAAGATGCATTCGCTTTTCATGAGAGACCAGCGTCGTTAGAGTCAGCCATGTCTCTAGCTGTTCGTATTGACAGGTGTCTTAGAGAGAGAGAGGAGACTACTCTTTCCTGTCATATTCAGCCCAAGGACAGTGGGGCTGTCTCATTCAGTGCGCAGGGGTCTCAGTCTGTCTCAATCCCCTCTGAGGAGGAGGCCAAGCAGCTGGGTTTGTTTGCCTCTGATAGTAGAGGATTCAGCTCTCAGAGGAGGGTTTGTTTCTGTTGTGGGAGTATAAATCATTTGGCTAATGTTTGCCCCTTTAAGAGATTCATGGCGTTTTCTGAGGGTAATAAAAACAAAACAAAACAAAAAAAACCTCTAAAAACTTTTCATTTGCTACTATTGGCAAGGTTGATGCGGAAATTGAAGGTTTGCCGTTTGCTTGTAGTTCCCGTTTTCTCCTACCTGCCAGGGTGGCGCTAGACAGCAAGAACATTGTTTGTGAGATTTTTGTAGATAGTGGAGCAGCTGTCAATCTCATTGATAATCAATTTGAAACAACGCATGGTTTCCAGGTATGCACTTTGGAAAAGAATATACCTGTTTTAGCTATCGATTCCGCTCCACTTTCTCAAAGATCGTTAAAGGGCATAGTTCACAATATCCGTTTGACTGTGGGTGACGCTCATGTTGAGGATATGTCATGTTTCGTCTTAAGCGGATTGCCTACTCCTCTAGTGTTGGGGCTACCCTGGGTCACTAAACATAACCCCACCATTGATTGTCAAGCAAGGCAAATAAATGGTTGGAGTGAGTTTTGCAGAGAGAATTGCCTCACGGCATCTCTTTCAGAAGTTTCTATCTTTTCTCTCAGAATTTTCGGATGTGCTTTCCGAGAGTGGTGTCCAGGAGTTGCCCCCTCACCGGGAGTACAACTGCCCTATTAATCTCATCCCAGGAGCCAAGCTGTCAAAATCATGACTATACAATCTCTCCCAACCTGAAAGAGTCGCTATTCGTACTTATATCTCTGAGAGCCTGAGAAAGGGACACATCCGACACTCGAAGTCAGCTGTTGCCGCAGTTTTTTTTTTTGTTAAGAAAAAAGATGCTTCTTTAAGACCTTGTCTGGATTTCAGGGAGCTGAACCGTATCACGATTTGTGACCGATATCCGCTTCCTCTGATCCCGGACCTGTTTAACCAGATTGTTGGGGCTAAAGTTTTTTCTAAGTTGGATTTAAGAGGGGCATACAACCTAGTCAGGGTCAGGGAAGGGGACGAATGGAAGATGGCCTTCAATACCCCTGAGGGTCATTTCGAGAATTTGGTTATGCCCTTTGGTTTGATGAATGCTCCGGCCGTCTTCCAACATTTTGTGAACAGCATTTTTTATCATTTAATGGGGAAATTTGTACTGGTGTATCTAGATGACATTTAGATTTTTTCTCCTGATTTCAAGACTCATCTGGACCACCTATGTCAGGTCTTGCTGATTCTGCGGGAGAATAAATTATACGCTAAACTGGAAAAATGTGTGTTTGCGGTTCCGGAGATTCAATATCTTGGTTTTCTTCTCTCCGCTTCTGATTTTCGGATGGACCCTGAGAAGGTCTGTGCTTGATTGGGAGCTTCCTGAGAATCAGAAGGCGCTGATGCGCTTTTTGGGTTTTGCCAATTATTACAGAAAGTTCATTTTGAATTATTCCTCTGTTGTTAAGCCACTCACTGATATGACTAAAAAGGGGGTGGATTTTTCCTCGTGGTCGGTAGATGCGCTCTCCTCTGCAGAGAGAAATTACGATGTGGGAGATAGGGAGTTGTTGGCCATCAAATTAGCTTTTGAGGACTGGCTCCATTGGTTAGAGGGAGCCAGACACCCTATTACCGTGTTTACCGACCATAAGAATCTGGCCTACTTGGAATCGGCCAAGCGTCTGAACCCGAGACAGGCCAGATGGTCTTTGTTCTTTTCTAGGTTTAATTTTGTTGTTACGTTCCGCCCTGGGGTTAAAAATGTGAAGGCGGATGCCCTGTCACGTTGTTTTCCGGGAGGGGGGAACTTTGAAGACCCGGGTCCCATTTTAGCTGAAGGGGTGGTCGTCTCTGCTCTTTATCCTGATTTGGAGGCAGAGGTTCATGCAGCCCAGGCAGAGGCTCCTGATCTTTGTCCTCCTGGGAGGTTGTTTGTGCCTTTCGCTTTACGACACAAGGTTTTTAAGGAGCACCACGATACTGTCCTTGCTGGGCACCCGGGGAGTAGAGCCACAGTGGATCTCATTGCTCAGAGATTCTGGTGGCTGGCTCTTCGTAAGACGGTTGAGGGTTTTGTGGCAGCCTGCGAGACCTGCGCTAATGCCAAGGTCCCTCATTCACGGCCATCGGGTTCTCTCCTCCTGTTACCCATTCCTTCCCGTTCTTGGACGCATCTGTCCATGGACTTCATTACGGACCTGCCTCGTTCCTCGGGGAAGACTGTGATTCTGGTGGTAGTGGACCGTTTTAGCAAAATGGCACATTTCATTCCCTTTACTGGGTTACCCAATGCTAAGACGCTGGCGCAAGCGTTTGTTGATCATATTGTTGAATTGCATGGCATTCCTTCAGACATCGTTTCTGATAGGGGCACGCAATTTGTTTCCAGATTCTGGAAGGCCTTCTGTTCTCGCTTGTGGGTTCGGTTGTTGTTCTCTTCTGCGTTTCACCCACAGTCGAATGGTCAGACCGAACGCGTCAATCAGAATCTGGAGACATATCTGCGCTGTTTTGTGGCGGAGAATCAGGAGGATTGGTATTCTTTTTTGTCCCTTGCTGATTTTGCTTTAAATAACCGTTGCCAGGAGTCCTCTGATAAGTCACATTTTTTTGGTGCATATGGGTTTCATCCGCAGTTTGGGACATTCTCTGGAGAGGGGTCTTCTGGTTTATCTGATGAGGAGAGATTTTCCTCGTCTTTGTCATTTATGTGAGAGATATAAGCGTGTGGCGGATAAGAGACGTGTGCCTGGTCCGGACCTGAATGTTGGTGATCTGGTGTGGTTGTCTACAAAGAATATCAAACTGAAGGTTACCTCCTGGAAGTTGGGTCCTAAGTTTATTGGGCCTTACAAGATCTTGTCCGCCATCAATCCCGTTGCCTTCCGTCTTGATCTTCCTCAGACTTGGAAGATCCATAATGTTTTTCACAAGTCCCTATTAAAATCTTATGTCCAACCCACTGTATCCTCCTCTTTGCCTCCTCCTCTGATTATCCTCCGATTATTGTTGATGGTAATCTTAAATTTGAATTTCAGGTCTCTAGGATTGTGGATTCTCGCATTATCCGTGGTTCTCTTCAGTACCTCGTTCATTGGGAGGGTTATGGTCCTGAGGAGAGGATGTGGGTCCCAGTGGCGATCATTAAGGCCACTCGTCTCATCAGGGCTTTCCATAGGTCTCATCCTGAGAAGGTGGGATCTGAGTGTCCGGAGTCCACCCTTAGAGGGAGGGGTACTGTCACCGCCAGTTCTGTGAGAAGATCTGGCAGACGTTCTTCTCTACCTCTTGTATGATGTTCTTTGTTTTGGTTTCACTTTCTCATCTCCTTTCCTTCTGCCAGGTGTCACTTATTTCGACTAATCGTCTTCCTTTATAATCCCTCTCACACTGCCTCACTTTGCGGTTTATACTACTTTCTGGATGAGGTGTTCACTGCTGGAGGCTGCTTCTGCTGTTTGTTCAGATAAGTCATTTACTTTATTGTGTTTCCTTGCTGGCTTGATTCTAGGTGACCCTGACTCCGTCCGTATTAAGTGCAGGGAGCCGGTGGTCGTGTCCCATCACTATTATAGGGTTTTCAGGTGTCACACAGTATTAGGTACGCGGGCATGCAATCGTCTACCATACAGACCCATGCATGTGCATAGCAGTCAGGGAGAGCTCTTAGTGTTTTAAAGGGCTCACCTATAAGCTCCTTAGTTTGGGATCAAGCCAGTCGCTCGTTTATTTATATGTTCCAGCTATCTGCTAACTTCATCCGTGACATTAGCATGGTTTCTTTGCATTTTTTTTTTTGTGCACTTTTGGGGGAAAACGCCAACTCTGGATGTTGGCTGAAATTCTTAAAAGGTAAAAAAAACACCAGCGTAAAATTTATGTTTGTAAGTACCCTAATACAATATTCCTAAATTGTGATTTATTTTTTGAATAATAGAATAATAGTACTAAGGCTATGTTCATGCATCCCAAAAAATGCTGAATATTGTATAATGTAAAATGGGTATTTTATGCTGCACAATTGTAAAGGGAAGTGTTGTTCTTATATACAGTATACATATATATACAGTCGTGGCCAAAAGTTTTGAGAATTACATAAATATTGGAAATTGGAAAAGTTGCTGCTTAACTTTTTATAATAGCAATTTGCATCAGATGAATTGCATAGTCCTTCTTTGCCATGAAAATTAACCTTTCCACTGCATTTCATTGCTGTCATTAAAGGACCTGCTGAGATCATTTCAGTAATCGTCTTGTTAACTCAGGTGAGAATGTTGACGAGCACAAGGCTGGAGATCATTATGTCAGGCTGATTGGGTTAAAATGGCAGACTTGACATGTTAAAAGGAGGGTGATGCTTGAAATCATTGTTCTTCCATTGTTTACCATGGTGACCTGCAAAGAAATGCGTGCAGCCATCATTGCGTTGCATAAAAATGGCTTCACAGGCAAGGATATTGTGGCTACTAAGATTGCACCTCAATCAACAATTTATAGGATCATCAAGAACTTCAAGGAAAGAGGTTCAATTCTTGTTAAGAAGGCTTCAGGGCGTCCAAGAAAGTCCAGCAAGCGCCAGGATCATCTCCTAAAGAGGATTCAGCTGCGGGATCGGAGTGCCACCAGTGCAGAGCTTGCTCAGGAATGGCAGTAGGCAGGTGTGAGCGCATCTTTACGCACAGTGAGGCGAAGACTTTTGGAAGATGGCCTGGTGTCAAGAAGGGCAGCAAAGAAGCGACTTCTCTAAAAAAATAAATAAATCAGGGACAGATTGATCTTCTGCAGAAAGTAGGGTGAATGGACTGCTGAGGACTGGGGCAAAGTCATATTCTCTGATGAAGCCTCTTTCCGATTGTTTGGGGCATCTGGAAAAAAGGCTTGTCCGGAGAAGAAAAGGTGAGCGCTACTATCAGTCCTGTGTCATGCCAACAGTAAAGCATCCTGAGACCATTCATGTGTGGGGTTGCTTCTCATCCAAGGGAGTGGGCTCACTCACAATTTTGCCCAAAAACACAGCCATGAATAAAGAATGGTACCAAAACACCCTCCAACAGCAACTTCTTCCAACAATCCAACAACAGTTTGGTGAAGAACAATGCATTTTCCAGCACGATGGAGCACCGTGCCATAAGGCAAAAGTGATAACTAAGTGGCTCGGGGACCAAAACGTTGACATTTTGGGTCCATGGCCTGGAAACTCCCCAGATCTTTATCCCATTGAGAACTTGTGGTCAATCCTCAAGAGGCGGGTGGACAAACAAAAAACCCACTAATTCTGACAAACTCCAAGAAGTGATTATTAAAGAATGGGTTGCTATCAGTCAGGAATTGGCCCAGAAGTTGATTGAGAGCATGCCCAGTCGAATTGCAAAGGTTCTGAAAAAGAAGGGCCAACACTGCAAATACTGACTCTTTGCATAAATGTCATGTAATTGTCGATAAAAGCCTTTGAAATGTATGAAGTGTGTGTAATTATATTTCACTAAATCACAGAAACAACTGAAACAAAGATCTAAAAGCAGTTTAGCAGCAAACTTTGTGAAAACTAATATTTGTGTCATTCTCAAAACTTTTGGCCACGACTGTATATATATATATATATATATATATATAAACGCCCACACATATATAATATTTGCCTTGTCCCAGACATGATCCTAGGCACATGGAGTATGCTAAAATTATTGCCCTGCTTTCCTAATTTTCCATGGGAAAATAACTACCTCTGTTTATACGGGTGTAGGAGCAAATTAATCTGCTTTGATCCCTTTGCCTCCTGGATCTTCAGGGAACCATAATTAGGCACAGATGACAAGAACACTGACCTACTGATTCAACAACCATGTGGCTTGACGTCATATCATTGCACTGAACCATGAGAGAGTCATGCACTGGTACTGTGAAAATGCCCGGGCAGGACTTAGGTTAGGGGGACACACCCACTAGACTTTAATAGGCCAGGGACAGAGATCTAGGGAGAGCAACACCCCTTTTTGTTGTCTGTATCTCCCTATCTTGTGAGTCCTTGAATCTTCCTAAATTATGGGACAGTTAAGAGGTAGGACAGGAGCTGTTATTTATGAGTGTTATAGCGATGGGTGGATGGAAAACATATGCAGCAACCTCTGAGGAGCCATGTAGAGGATAGGAGTGGTAGTGGCCTTGATGAAGTGATGTGTTATGGTTTACTCCTTCAGGCTGGTGCTCCCTGGGGATTGGTGCAGTGGAATTATAAAACTGAAGAAGGAGGCCAGAGTTAAAGGTAACAAAGTGCAATGTAGAACCTTAAATACAGTTGCAAGAAAAAGTATGTGAAACCTTTGGAATGATATGGATTTCTGCACAAATTGGTCATATGTGATCTGATCTTCATCTAAGTCACAATAGACAATCACAGTCTGCTTAAACTAATAACACAAAAATAATTCAATGTTATCATGTTTTTATTGAACACACCATGTAAACATTCACAGTGCAGGTGGAAAAAGTATGTGAACCCTTGGATTTAATAACTGGTTTAGCCTCCTTTGGCAGCAATAACTTCAACCAAACTTTTCCTGTAGTTGCAGATCAGACATGCTCAACGGTCAGGAGTAAATCTTGACCATTCCTCTTTACCGAACTGTTTCAGTTCAGCAATATTGGGGTGTCTGGTGTGAATCGCTTTCTTGAGGTCATGCCACAGCGTCTCAATCGGGTTGAAGTGAGGACTCTGACTGGGCCACTCCAGAAGGTGTATTTTCTTCTTCCTAAGCCATTCTGTTGTTGATTTACTTCTATGCTTTGGGTCGTTGTCCTGTTGCAACACCTATCTTCTGTTGAGCTTCAGCTGGTGGACAGGTGGCCTTAAGTTCTCCTGCAAAATGTCTTGATAAACTTGGGCATTTTTCCTTCGATGATAGCAATCCATCCAGGCCCTGGTGCAGTAAAGCAGCCCCAAACCATGATGTCCCCACCACCATACTTCACAGTTGGGATGACGTTTTGATGTTGGTGTGCTGTACCTCTTTTTCTCCACACATAGTGTTGTGTGTTTCTTCCTAACAACTCAACTTTGGTTTCATCTGTCCACAGAATATTTTTCCAGTACTGCAGTGGAACATCCAGATGCTCTTGTGCAAACTGTAAACGTGCAGCAATTTTTTTTTGGACAGCAGTGGCTTCCTCTGTGGTATCCTCTCATGAAATCCATTCTTGTTTAGTGTTTTACGTATCGTAGATTCGCTAACAGGGATGTTAGCATATGCCAGAGACTAGGATTCTTCTTCACCTCATTGTGCAGTCTGCGCTGTGCTCTTGCAGTCATCTTTACAGGACGGCCACTCCTAGGGAGAGTAGCAGCAGTGCTGAACTTTTTTCATTTATAGACAATTTGTCTTACCGTGGACTGATGAACAGCAAGGCTTTTGGAGATACTTTTATAACCCTTTCCAGCTTTATGCAAGTCAACAATTCTTAATCGTAGGGCTTCTGAGAGCGCTTTTGTGAGAGCCATCATTCACATCAGGCAATGCTTCTTGTCAAAGCAAACCCAGAACTGGTGTGTGTTTTTTTATAGGGCAGGGCAGCTGTAGCCAACACCTCCAATCTCATCTCATTGATTGGACTCCAGTTGGCTGACACCTCACTCCAGTTAGCTCTTGGAGATGTCATTAGTCTAGGGGTTCACATACTTTTTCCACCTGCACTATGAATGTTTACATGGTGTGTTCATTAAAAACATGGAGACATTTAATTCTTTGTTTATTAGTTTAAGCAGACTGTGATTGTCTATTGTTGTGACTTAGATGAAGATCAGATCACATTTTATGACCAATTTGTGCAGAAATCCATATTATTCCAAAGGGTTCACATTCTTTTTCTTGCAACTGTACATGGAGTAACAGTTTTCTCCAAGTGCTATTCTCTCTGGTACCAGCCAGGAATCTGGAGGCAGGTTGGATGGCTGCAGCTAAGATTTAAGGTTGTACGGGTCTAATAACGTTCTGGGTGTGGGTGTCTTAGCCGTAGTACCTAACCTTACAGCAGTATCTGTAGATGCTGATTTAGCAGTTCACTCTGCTGTCAAGCTTTTCAAGACATTGCTGGAGGCAGAAGAATGTGTGATCACTATGGAGGATCTGTAATAGGAGAAGGAGCTCTGTAGGTTACTTCCTCTACTCTCTGGACCGGAACTCCCCTATTGGCAGGGAGCAGGACGAGTCCAATCCTACCAAGAGGGGAGGAATGGGGTGGTTAGCCATTTCCTTGCCAACCTTTGCTATTCGTTCTGTGCTGGTAGCTATGTCCAGAATAAAAAAAAACACATTATGCAATACAATATAACAGTGAACAAATTTTATTACCCCCAGGTCTGGATTATTACACATACTGTGATTTGTATTGTGATTGTATCCACATATAATATTAGTACACTCATGTCATATTGATCTTTATTATAAACATTATATAGACATTAAGCCCGTTACAATAATGGGTGCTAGAACAGAAGTACATAAACATTAGGAGGAACAGTCTATATTAAATGGCACTGGCACTGACTGGTGGCTGAGACTGGTGGTTATCGCTAGTGGCCAAGACTGTTGGCTGTGGCTGAGACTGCTGGCACTGTGACTGGTGGCTGTGGCTAGTGGCACTGACTGATGGCTGAGATGGCTGGCACTGACTGGTCACTGAGACTGCTGGCACTGTGACAGGTGGCTGTGGCTGGTGGCACTGACTGATGGCTGAGACGGCTGGCACTGACTGGTGGTGCTGAGGATGCTGGCAGCGATTCGTGGCTGAGAATGCTGGCACTGACTGGTGGCTGAGACTGCTGGCACTGTGACTGGTGACTGAGACGGCTGGCACTGTGACTGGTGGCTGGTGGAATTAACTGATGGCTGAGATGGCTGGCATTGACTGGTGGCTGAGACTGCTGGCACTGTGACTGGTGCCTAGTGGCACTGACTGATAGCTGAGATGGCTGGCACTGTGGCTGGTGTCACTTACTGATGGCTGAGACGGCTGGCACTGAGTGGTGGCACTGACTGATGGCTGAGATTGCTGGCACTGACTGCTGGCACTGTGACTGCTGGCACTGACTGATGGCTGAGACGGCTGGCACTGAATGGTGGTGCTGAGAATGCTGGTAGCGACTGGTGGCTAAGACTGCTGGCAGCGGCTGCTGTCTGTGGCTGAGAGTGCTGGGACTGTGCGGCTGTGTTATGCATGAACAGTAATGGCGGCGCTCCGACGTGGAGAGCACACCATAACCTTCAAGCGGTAGCAGTGATTGGCCGACGCGCAGGTGTGGGCAGTACGTGTAGCGCCATGTGATGATTGGTCGGCGTGCCGTGCACTCTGGTGTGGGCGGCGGTGATTGGGCGGCGTGCTGGTGTGGACAGTGCGTGCGGCGTGTAGAGCGCCGTGTGTTGATTGGACAGTGTGCATGCGCAGTTAAATTATCGGCACACACGCACAGGCACTCATCCCTGAGCACTCACACAGGGCTTCTATGTTATATACCTCCCTCCTTCCCTATAGTATCTAAAATATAATAAAAGCCCTCTGTGCCTGCGTTGTGTCTGTGCATGTGTGCCGATGTTAAATGCGCATGCGCGGCACGGCAACCTATCAGCACACACGCCGCCCACAGCGCGCCGACCAATAAGGACAGGGCGCTCCAAACGTCGCCCACACATGCGCGCTGCCCAATCACCGCCGCTGGCGTAGGCGGGACTGGCACTGGGGACCCGTCCTCATTGGCAGTACATCCGGCACAATCTCTTCTCTATGGCGCGTCTTACACCCGACACTGGCTGGGATCGCACTCTGTGATGAGGATCTACTGGCTGGGGTGTGCGGCGACACAGCTGACAGACTCCACCATGATTGCATTACATTGTGGGCTGTCACCCGAGAAGGGGAGGAGCACGCTGTCCGCGGGGACGCGTTATTACCCGGCAGGCCCTGCACGGGTGCCCAGGGCTGAGCTCTCACCTGAGACCATCTTCCAGCGTGCGGGGCACGGAGTCCAGGATGATGCAGCTCCACCGTCCTTCTGGTTACACGATGAGAGAGCCCGAGGCTCGAAGGAAGGAGGGTCTGTAGCCCAAAACCTCCCCCAGGGTGTGGCCACAGTCCCTGGGACACTCCCACAGCAGCGTCCAGCGGGCCGACCAATTTCTACCCCTGCAGCGAGCAGGAGAGATGATTAGCTCCAGAGCCGGGTACTGGGGGAGCCCTGACAGTGCAGCACATACAGTCCCTTTCCTCCAAGTTATGTGGCCCTTTATATCCAGACAGCTCTACATGCCATGAGCTCTCCCCCCTGTACACGCCGGGCGCGCAGGTATGGCGGTGCAGGCGGTGTCTGTGCATGTGTGTCGGCACAGCGCGCATGCGCATTTAACATCAGCACACACGCACGGACACAAAGGTATTTTATTATATAGTAGAAGATAGATTATTATGAGGTGTAGATTATAATATGTGATCAGTGCAGGTTCCTCTATGTGATGTCAGTGGTCACAGCGCCTATAGATTATTGTATAGAGTGGAGCCACAGCTGGCGGCCGGGCAGTGACAGGGCTGAGGGCAGTGGAGTCATGTAGGGACACTGGGGGAGTGAGCTCTATGAGGAAGGAGGACAGAGAGGAGGGGTCTCCAGGCTCCACACCCCTTTCCTCAGCGGCGGTTTCCCCCTCACACAGCGCACACCTCCGCACCTTCCATGCCGTGGTCAGTCGTGCGGTGATTACCTGAGCTCGGCTCCCGCATTGTCTTCCTCCTCCTTTGTCCCGCTCACCAAATCCTCCATTCCTCTGTCATCCCTCCGACCTGCTTGCCGGCGCAATGCTGTGGGCGGTGCGGCTGCGTGTGGTGCACTGTGATTCTATTGGCCGGAAGCGCTGCACATGCGCATTTAACATCGGCACACATGCACGGACACATCGCAGGCACATAAGGGTTTTATTATATAGAGGATGACTGGTGGCACTGACTGATGGCACTGACTCGTGGCTGAGACGGCTTGCACTGACTGGTGGTGCTGAGACTGCTGGCACTGTGACTGGTGGCATTCACTGATGGCTGAGATGGCTGACACTGACTGGTGGCTAAAACTGCGGTCACTGTGACTGGTGTCTTAGATGGCTGGCACTGACTGGGGGTGCTGAGACTGCAGATGTGGCTGAGACTGTTGACTGTGGCTAATTGCTGAGACTGCTGACACTGACTGATGGCTAAGACAACTGGCACTGACTGGTGGCTGAGACTGCGGGCACTGTAACTGGTGGCTGAAATGGCTAGTACTGATTGGTGGCTGAGACGGCTGGCACTGACTGGTGGCTTAGACTGCGGGCACTGTGACTCGTGGCTGAGACAACTGACTGGTGGTACTGAGACTGCAGCTGTGCCTGAGTCTGTTGACTGGTGGTTGAGATGGCTGGCACTGACTGGTGGTGCTGAGACCACTGGCAGCACCTAGTGGCTAATACTGCTGGCAGCAGCAGCTTCTGTATATGTGTCTGTATCTGTGTCTGACAGGACTGTAATGGTGACGCTTGTGGGAGGTCCGGGAGGCTGTGTGGTGCACTGCAATTCTTTTGGCTGGGGCGGCACTCATGCGCATTTATCTCACGCATGCGCATTTAAATTGGTGCATCGCAAAATAACATAATGCTGTTTTCTATCAATGTTCTTTTTCAAATCAGCCACCCCTTTTGCTTGAATAACTTGGTCCAATATGATTACCTACACAGTTACAGACGGTTCTGCCAAATCAAACAGATGTGAAGGTCAAACTGTAGATTCAGAGGACATAGAGTAAAATGAAAACCGCAATTAGGAGATAAACGAAAAAAGAATGAGCTAGCAGTCATATAAAATTCTATTCGTACATTTAGATTGTAATGACCTTATTTGTATAGATAGACTCCAACATTTTAAAAATACAGTGCTGAGTTGTTCTGTGACACATCTGTAAATCTTTTATTTCATGTACAGTATTCATTCACTGCAAACCAAGGTCTTAAAATCTGTAACTTTACAATTAGGTAATTTATTCACAGTAGTCAAAGTATGGATTATCATACATATATAATGTAATAAGGTACCTGGAATCATCGTGGATGGAAGGTATGTGTCAACGAGGTTCCTGGCCTCGGTGAAGAAAGAGCCGGTATTTTATGTGTCAGCAGCAGCTAGTGCTAATTGACACCTTGAGATTTAGCATGGCTGTCATAGCTGATCCGGGACGGCTCTTACTGGGAGTAGTCAAAGTGCTGGGTGGGTGACTACTCCCTATGTTCCAGGCCGGGTTTTGCCAGGCATGAAAACCAGCCAGCACTGCCAGGTGTAATGGATTTACCTACCTCTGACAGTGGAGCTCAGGGCTGTGCTGGGATTTGAGGTTTGAGCCGGGCTGGAGAACTCAGGCCCCTCTAAAGGACAACAGGCCGCTTATGGACTTGATGAGGCTGAACTGCTAACAGGGTCTGAATTAACACCCAGGAGAAAAATTTACTTTTAT
Source organism: Bufo bufo (assembly GCF_905171765.1). Classification (NCBI taxonomy): domain Eukaryota; kingdom Metazoa; phylum Chordata; class Amphibia; order Anura; family Bufonidae; genus Bufo; species Bufo bufo. Next base: position 425,147,940 of record NC_053390.1, read on the forward strand.
TTTTTAAGGACTTTCATTGTGTGTGAACAAACACCAAGCCACCTGCGTTTTGTGATACATCTTATCTGCATTTTGTTGTACACCAATGTGTGAATAAACACCGCTGTTTGAATCAAGAACTGTGTACTTTGCCTCTATACTGCATCCGCTAGTACTAACTACCGGAGCGAATCCCCACAATTGGTGGAGGATGCGGGCAAGTGCAGTGAGGCTGGCGTGAACGCCGATATATTTTTGGGCACAGTTGTATGTCGTACATCAAACCAGCTGTATTTCCCACAACAAAATGGAGGCTGTTGTGAAGGCCCTCATGGAGGCTAATTTGCAGCAGCGAGAGACCAACCTGCACCAACGGGAGGCTAGTAAGCAGCAGCAAGAGACCAACCAGTTGCTGCTACAACATGTGATGGCTTTGCAGACAGCATGAGCAACCCCAAGCGTCCATGATGCCTGGAAAGCAGTCCGTGCAGCGATCCCTAAGATGACACCCACAGACGACATCAAGACCTACCTGGCGATGTACGAGAAAGTGGCCTGAGACCAGTGGGCTGTGGTCGTCGCTCCTTTCCTGGCATCAGAGTCCCAGCGGGTGTATTTCGACTTGCCGGACAATCACGCAGTCGACTACCTGAAGGTGAAGGGTGAGATTATAGCAAGACTGGGGGTGAATGTGTTGGTCCGGGCCCAGCGGGTACATCAGTGGGGGTTTAAGCCAGCTGAGCCCGCGAGACTCCAGTATTATGACTTACTCCACCTTTTGCAAAAGTGGCTACAGCCTGATGTGCTGAGTCCCACGGCTATGCTGGATAGACTTTTGGCTGACATATTCTGGAGGGTGCTGCCACCCCCTCTCCAGCACTGGATCGGCCAGGTGTCTCCTGGAAATGCCTTGGAAATGGTGGACCTGGTGGAAAGCTATGAGGCCACCAAGAATATCAAGGAGGGTTCTTTTGGGAGGAGGGAAGGCAAACTGCAGAACTTCCCACCCCAGGCCAACCGGTATGAGCCAATAAAACCCCCCGGGAGGATCCCACTATGGGCCAGACCCATTTAAAATGCTGGTGATGTCAGGAACCTGGCCACACCATGGTTGAGCCCATGGACACTAATTGTCATTACCGACAATCGCTATATGCTAGGAAACTGTGTGCCATAGGTACACCGGAGGCTCTAGACCACTTGTGCCAGGTAGCAGTGGGAGACACTCAAGCAGAGGCCCTGCTGGATTCAGGGAGCTTGGTGACCCTGGTAAGGGCTACCCTGGTGCGGTCCGCTGAGTCTACTGGCCGGAAAGTTGGGGTGATGTGCATTCATGGAGACTTGAAAGGCTACCTGTCACGGTCCCTCAGGTGACTGATGTCAGGAAATCAAGGAGATTGGCTGAGCGTGAAGGAATCTAACAGCCTTTTTGATTTCTCTTGATTTAGTGTTGATAGGGTTAATGACCACTTCCCTTTTCTGAGCTGTTGCTCAGTGGTCATCACTTTATATTCTCACTCCACCCTTCTGACTATGTTGTTGATAGATTTATTTCGGTTTGGCTGAGCTGATGTGAGATCCTCTCTGGTGTTCCTGTTCTTCCATCTCTACAGAAGTTAAGTGTCGCGTTTGTTTGTATTTGTTATATTCCCTGTTGTTGTATCTGGGCCTGAGACAGAGACTTCCATTCGTCCATCTGGGGAGGAATGGGTTGTCTCTGGTCCTATACTTATTCCAGGGCCTTATATGGAAATCAAGGCCTAGGTATACTGCTTATGAATATTCCTACCTTCAAGGTCTAGTCATATTGATAAGTAGTCAGGGCCTGGATTAGGGTTGTCTAGGAGGTGACCTGTTTCTTCCCTAGTTTCCAGGCCCAGTTACTGTTCCCCTTCCCTCCTGTGTTCAGTGTGGAATTTCCCCCCACACTGATCCTGACACATATGTACCCTTAAATAATACCAACAAAACTGCCACCTTATCCCGTAGTTTCCAAAATTGGGTCTTTTTTGGGAGTTTCTACTCTAGGGGTGCATCAGGGGGTCTTCAAATGTGACATGGCAACTTAAAATTATGCCAGTGAAATCTGCCCTCCAAAAACCATATGGCGTTCCCTTCCTTCTGCACCCTGCCGTGTGCCCATACAGCAGTTTACGACCACATATGGGGTGTTTTTGTAAACTACAGAATCAGGGCAATAAATATTGTGTTTTGTTTGGCTTTTAACCCTTGCTTTGTTACTGAAAAAATGGATTAAAATGGAAAATCTGCCAAAAAAGTTAAATTCTGAAATGTCATCTACATTTTCCTTTAATTCTTGTGTAATAGCTAAAGGGTTAACAAAGTTTGTAAAATCAGTTTTGAATACCTTGAGGGGTGTCTTTTCTAAAATCGGGCTATTTATGGGTGGTTTCTATTATATAAGCCTCACAAAGTTACTTCAGACCTGAACTGGCCCTTTCAAAAGTGGGCTTTGGAAATTTTCTGAAAAATTTTAAGATTTGCTTCTAAACTTTTAAGCCTTCTAATGTCCCCAAAAAAAAAAGAAAATGTCATTTACAAAATGATTCAAACATGAACATGAAATAGACATTTGGGTAATGTAAAATAATCACTAATTTAGGAGGTATCACTATCTTTTTTAAAAGCAGAGAAATTGAAATTTTGATAATTGCAAATTATTAAAAGTTTTTGGTAAATTGGGTATTTCTTTGTAAATAAAAATGAAATATTTCGACTCATATTTACCACTGTCATTAAGTACAATATGTGATGAGAAAACAATCTCAGAATGGCTTGGATAAGTTAAAGCGTTTTAAATAGCGTTGAGCTCGAATATTTGAAAAGCAAATTTTTATCTCGAATATCGCAACATCGAGAATTCTCGAATATTTTGAATATAGTGCTATACAGTATATTCGTTATAGCGAATATTCATTTTTTACCTTCTGAGCTAATGAGTCATTGGCCCACAAGCAACTTAAGCAGGGAGGAATCACGACTTTAGATGGAAAAAATTACGAATATTCTAAAAAAAAACTAATATATAGCACTATATCGAATATATTCGTTTTTTAGAATATTCGTCTTTTTTTTTTTTCAATCTGTACAGTTGTTCCACTTTGGCATACTCCTCCCAGACAGGCGTTCCTATGGTGACCCTATAGGGGTTAGAGTATACCATCGGATCTGAGTTTTCATCATCTCACTAATATATAGCAATATAGGGAATATTCAAAAAAACAAATGTAGAGCAATTTTGCTAATATAGTGCTATTATCTTCTTTGTCTAATAGTTGTATTTTTTTTCTCATCTGAAGTTCAGATTTGAAAATAATTGTGACTATTAAAAAAAAAGATTATACCACTATATTTGTTTTTTTGAATATTTGCTATATTGCTATATATTCTTATTTTAGAATATTACAAATATTCTGAAAAACGAATATAGCACTATATTAGCTATATAGCTCTATATATTTGTTTTTTAGAATATTCATCATTTTTTTCCATCTGAAGTCATGATTCCTCCCCGCTTAGGTAACTTAAGCAGGGCGGAATCATAACTTCAGATGGAAAAAAATTCTGAATATTCTAAAAAACAAATATATAACACTATATTCTATAGTGCTATATATTCGTTTTTGATCCACGCCTGTATTATTCGCGTAATATTCTCATATCACGCAATCATTACCTTGCCAATTTTTCTGCAAAATATTCACAAAATATCGCAAATTCGAATATGACCCCTGCCGCTCATCACTAGTTTTAAAGTTATCACCACATAAATTGACACATGTCAGATTTGCAAAAAATGGCCTGGTCCTTAAGGTAAAAAATGGCAGGGTCCTGAAGGTGTTAAACAGGCCTCCTCATCATGCTGTACAGATTTGGACATGATGAGACCAAAACATCTAAAAATTTATAAACAGTATCTCGCCATTATGAGGCTTCAAGCTGGATGTTCTCAGATGGAAGCGGCCCCTGAGTTTAGAGTGTCACAGAGTGTTATCAGCAGGCTTCAACACAGATACAGAGAGACTGCAAGAGTCACAGAAAGGCATAGAATTGGATGTCCTTTGGCCATATCCCACACTGATGACCGCTTTATTGTGAACAATGCCCTGCTGAGCCGAATGATGAATGCCACACATTTAAGGGAGGTAAGAGGCACACAAGTGTCACATTAGATCATTTGAAACTGTTTACATCAGCGTGGTCTGCATGCTAGATTACTTGCAAGGGTACCTGACCACAGGAGTCATCGTCTTGCATGGACCAGGGAGCATCTATGCTGGATTAGGAACCAGTGGGCCTCAGTGCTGTTCACTGATGAAAGTCTATTCACGCTGAACAGAAATAAGGGCCGCCAACAATGTTGGAGATGTCAAGAAGAACATTAACTGTTGTCACCAGACAAGCTTTTGGTGATGGTGGTGTTACAGTGTGGGCAGGTGTGTCTAGCAGGGGCATTGCTAGGGTCTCAAAAGATCTGGGGCCCAAGCCCCAATGAATATGGCCCAGTTCTCTATGTCATCCCCCATCCCCCCACACACCGCATTTTGTTGTACTTGCTATACAGCAGCACATACATCTCACATGCAGTACCTCCCAGGTGACGTCTGTTCTGATGTAGATCTTCTCTGTCATCATCTTCTCCATTCAGTCCGGACAACTTCTTTCAGCCACCTCGTCTCTGCAGAGTTTGACACACAGACATCTTAGCTTCCTCACATTTCTATCATCATCTCCCAACCTGGTGTCCCAACAGTGTTATCCTGCTGCTCGCTGTGCCCCCTAATACCCCCAGATACTATTCTGAAGTAAAATTGGTGCCCCCACAGTAATACTGCCCCCTACAGTGCCCCCAACTGTGATAATGCTCCCCACGAGTTCCCCCCCCAATTAGTAGAAGAACCCTCCAGTATTAATAATACCCTCACAGAGCTCCCAGTACAAATAAGGCCCCCTATTGTTCCCCCAGTGGTAATAAAGCTCTCTAAAGACTCCTCAGTAGTAATAAGGCCCCCATAGTGCTCTTAGTAGAAATAAGGCGGATCTATAAGTCCCCCCTATAGAGCCCCCAGTAGTAATAAGAATGCCTATAATGTCCCCTGGATTTGCGGTGCCCCCTGATGTTATGTTCCCCCCTCCACCATACAGTCCCATGTAAATAACACCACACCATCTCTCCTGTAGAGATGGCCTTGCTGTTCGCCCGGCGGTCGTTTCGCGGCAAACTTTGCTCGTTTGTGGTTCACCAAACGGGCGAACATATGGCGATGTCCGCCGGCGCCATATTCTTTTACATTGTGAAGAACTTTGACCCATGACACATCCATCAGGTGGTACAGAACAGCCAATTGAGACATTACAGCACATGGACACACCCCCTACCCTATAAATAAACCTGATCTGGCTGCCATTTTACAAAAAAGTTTGAGTTCGAGTTTGGATTTGGAAACGTTAGACAGGAAAGGCCCTGCCGCTGCTTTGTTGACTCTCGATAACTTCTGCCTGATTGCACGACCCCGTGACGTCCACGATCCAATTGGATATCTTCTCTATCAACTTTCGATGTTCTTTTCTGCGCCTACCATGTTGATCATGGTTAGTGGCGAATTATGGTTCCACGCCGGAGAGGGAGCGTGAGAAATGGATACCACATCCAAAGGAGGTCAATGGCTGCAATGTGGGACAAGTTATTAAAGTGGAAGGATCGAATGAAAGGAGGCGGCGCGCGTCAATTAAAGACGAATTTTAGAAATTTAAGTCCCTGTCACCTATGCAGAGTAGGGGTTTTTCATCTGCAAAAATAGGTTATTGTCACCCACAATGGAACAGATGATTTTTGAAAATTTCGGGCCCTGTCAACTATGCAGAGCAGGGGTTTATTCATGGCAAAACTGTGTTCATGTCACCCACCAATTGAACAGATGATATTACAAAAATTAGGTCCCTGTCACCTATGCAGAGGAGGGGTTTGTATATGGTAAAATTGGTAAAATGTCACCTGACAATGCAACAGACGATTTTTAGAAATTTATGTCCCTGTCACCTATGTAGAGCAGGGGATTGTTCACGGCAAAACTGTGTTCATGTCAGCCACCAACTGAACAGACGATTTTACAAAAATTAGGTCCCTGTCACATACGTAGAGCAGGGGTTTGTATACGGCAATGTAACAGACGATTTTTAGAAATTTAGGTCTGTCATCTATGCAGAGCAGGGGTTTATTCACTGCAAAAATTGTAAAATGTCACCCAAGAATGTAACAGACGCTTTTGGACCCAGCTCCCTCTTTTGCTGTGCTGGTGCCTCTGTGCTACCACCGCATTTTCCTCCGAACCAGACAGGTCACTCGCATGACCTTGATTCCATGTGGGGTCTAGTATCTCATTATCCTCCACATCATCTTCCACCCACTCTTTACTCCTGCCCTCCTTGTTGGTCTGCAGACTCCAGAAAGCCGCAGCAGTTGGCACCTGTGTTTTGTCATCATCAGAGACACACTGCGGTTGTCTACCAATGTCCTTATCCTGAAACATATATCACAGCCAAAAATTGGTGAATGTCGCCCAAATATGTAACAGACAAATTAGTGAAATGTATTTCCTGGTGCACTAGGTAGAGCAGGGGTATATCACAGCCAAAAATTGGTGAATTTCACCCGACAATGTAACAAACAAATTAGTGAAATGTATTTCCCTGTCTACTAGATAGAGCAGGGGTACATCACAGCCAAAAATTTGGGAATTAAAAAACCACACAGGAAGCCAACAAGAAAAAGTAGCAACACCCAGACATAGAGGTCCAATAAAGAGGCAAGATGGTAGTCTATGTGTGGGAATCACAAGCAATAAATACACCAAGGCTGCGTGTAGATCCCTCAGCTGCCTCCTCCCGACGTTGTTTCGCCAGTGAACTGGCTTCTTCCGGGGACAAGGAATACATAGAGACACTCCTCTTTTTATAGTGTCCTCCCAGGTCTAAGTTAACAAGGAAAATTGCTACAAGGTATGTCCTGGAGGGATGCTCTCCAATGCGGCATCACATAATGTGTCAGGTGATCGCAGAGGGGGCCGGTCCGATGTGAAGCCTTCCATATTAGTCCAAAGTCATGAACCACTCCAAAGGCATATCTGGCATACGTGTAGATATTAGTGGTGGAATCTTTTGCCATGAGGCAGGCTTCAGTGAGGGCAATGAGTTCAGCCTCCTGTACTGACTGGTCTGGGCGCAATTGTTTTGCACACAGCACTTCATGCTCACTAGTGACTGCCGTGCCTGTATGGAATTTGCCTTTGTCATCGGCATACCTTGAGCTGTCCACAAAGAGAATCCAATGAGGGTTTGTCAGAGGAGTGTCTTGGACCAATGGTGGTGTCCCTACTTCAGCTTCCATCATTGTGATGCAATCATGATCCTGTTCCTGGTAAAGAGAGTCAGTTGAGGTCCATAGTTCTTCTTCCTGAAGATCTTCTTCAGCATGCAGATGAATAAAATCTTCAGAAGCTTTTCCTGAATCTCTAGTATACTCCCCCTTGAAAGAGGAATTAGTGCAGCAGGGTTAAGGATGTGACATTTCTGAATGGTGACATTATCTGGCAGGAGCAGACTACACTGCAGCCGGAGGTGGCATTGTGCAGTGAGGTGTTTGGGTTGTGTCTGCTGGAGGATGGCAGAGATGTCAAGGGGCAAAGGTTTAAAAGTAATATTAGGAAGTATTACTTTACTGAGAGAGTAGTCGATGCATGGAATAACCTTCCTGCAGAAGTGGTAGCTGCAAATACAGTGGAGGAGTTTAAGCATGCATGGGATAGGCATAAGGCCATCCTTCATATAAGATAGGGCCAGGGGCTATACATAGTATTTTGTATATTGGGCAGACTAGATGGGCCAAATGGTTCTTATCTGCCGACACATTCTATGTTTCTATGTCATGCAGAGCCAAAATAGTGAGGGGGTGCCCAAGCAGAACATCAGATGTGACGTCCAGAAGAGAGCTGGCAGCATGGACAGCTCTGACACATGAAGGGGCAGCTCTGGCTACAGGGTCAAGGTGCTTAGAGTAGTAGCCCAGCGGTCTGTTGCGTCCACCATGAGTTTGGGTAAGAACTCTAGTAGCGTGACCTTGACGTTCCATTAAATACAGCCTGAAGGGAAGGCTGTAGTTAGGAATCCCAAGGGCCGGAGCGGTTGCAATTGCTGTCTTCAACTTGTCAAAGGACTCATTAGCCTCCCTTGTTAACTGGAACGCAGAGGTTGCATTCCGGGGAATACAGTCATATAGGGGCTGCATCAGTACTGAGGCAACGGGGATCCAGCGTCGGCAATAGGAAATGAGGCCTAAGAAGGTCTGCAATTGGTGTGGAGTGTCTGGTATCCGTATGTTTGAAACCGCCTTTTTCCTGGAATCCGTCAAGTGTTTACTACCTTGGGCAAAACAGTGTCCAAGAAAGACTACCTTGGGTAAACACAATTGGAGTTTGGTTTGAGAAACTTTGCAGCCCAATTCGGCCAGGAACTGTAGGAGATAGATTGAGCAGGACAGATATTCCTGAAAGCTTGAAGCACAAAGGAGGATGTCATCCACGTATTGTAGGAGTTCAACCTCCGGGTTGTCTGCCTGCCATGGTTGGAGCACGGAGGACATGGCTTTGCTAAAGCATGAGGGGCTATTCTGTGCTCCCTGAGGCATCACAGTCCAAGTGTATTGCTTGCCTGCATGTGTGAATGCGACAATCTTCTTTTAATTTTCTCGTTGGCCTTGTAGACAGTGTTCTCGCTTATCACACCTGCCAATGTCATGACGTCACTACCCCCTTCCAGCTATGATGGCCCCCTGTCTCTCACTCTATATTCACTGATCTCTATGTATTCCTTGTCCCCGGAAGAAGCCAGTTCACTGGCGAAACAACATCGGGAGAAGGCGGCTGAGGGATCTACACGCAGCCTTGAGGTATTTATTACTTGTGATTCCTACACACAGCCGACCATCTTGCCTCTTTATTGGACCTCTATGTCCGGGTGTTGCTACTTCTTGTTGGCTACCTGTGTGTTTTTTTTGGCATCCTAGGTGCCCCTGCGTTCCGATCCCTCAGCCCCCTCTAGGGTTTCTGTCCCTCACCGAAGGTCTCCCCCACTTTTTTACTGCTGATCTTATATGTTATAAGTATTGTTTAATGTACACTCATTAACATTTTCTAAATTTCTTTATGGAGGAGCTGTAGTTAAATTTTTTTGTGGAGTGTTCAGATTTCAATTTGTATAGGCTGACCTCAGTACAATGTATTTCTAACAACCCGGACTAAAATTTGGTGGCAAACAATGTAACAGACAAATTTGTGAAATGTATTTCCCTATCTACTAGGTAGAGCAGGGGTATATCACAGCCAAAAATTTGGGAATTTCACCTGACAATGTAACAGACAAATTGTAATGACCGACGTCACGCACAGGGAGGATAAAAGGGAAAGCCCTGCCCAAGGGAGAGGGAAAGGTGGTGACCCCTAACTCACCTTGAGGCTGGCACCTGACTGCCCTGACGTCCCTAGACGGGTTCCTCACCCGTGCGGCGATCACGTGCCTAAACCCTGGCTTTCCCTAAAATGAGCCCTAGATAGTGAACGGGCCGGTGGGATCGCTAGTCCGCACCACTATCACTAAGAGGGAAACACCAGGGAGAGGACAGACAAAACAGACAAACACATACACCCAGGTGGGCGATCACAATAGACCACAAAGGTCCAACAGGGATCCGGAGGGTAGCGTTCTGGACCAACTACCAGAGAACGCAGCAACACAGCTCCAGAAGGTCAGAATAGATGTCCAGGCAGGAAGTTCTATCTCTGGCAACCAGAGAAGTTTGAGAGAGGAATATATGGAGGTTTGGGAGTGCTGGACAAGGAACAGCTGAGGAGAAGGAGCTACGGATCCCTGAGTGAGCCAAAAGGGTTTGCAAAGCAAACCCAGAAAGCTACCATAAGGAAAACAGCCCTATCTTAAATAGAGCGTGCAGCCAACCGCTGCGACTTCCTGACCCCGGGTATAACGGAGTCAGGCGTGTTTCTCGATACCCTCGTGACACAAATTTGTGAAATGTATTTCCCTATCTATCTACTAGGTAGAGCAGGGGTATATCACAGCCCAAAATTTGGGAATTTCACCTGACAATGTAACAGACAAATTTGTAAAAGGTATTTCCCTGTCCACAATGTAGAGCAGGGGTATATCACAGCCAAAAATTTGGGATATATCAGCTAACAATGTATCAGACAAATTAGTGAAATTACTTAAAATAAAATGAAATACGTCAAAATTAAAAATAATAATCTTGATCTATGAGGTGGAGGTCCATATGGCGTAGAAGGTTGAGGAGGTGGTGAACGTAGCGGTGTAGGTGGAAGCGGCGGTGGTGGAGGAGGAGGTAGCCAACACAGTTTTTTTGGTTTTAATTATTATAATTTTTTTTTATTTTGTTTAAATTAATGTACACCCCAAAAGAGTGGGAAATATCAAAAATACAATGAACAATTGCGCTGGAGTATAACAATGGCTGGGTAAGGCCGGTATACATGTCTATTCTGCACAAAGTACGGACAAGTCCTTTGGGATCCATGCCTGGTTCATTTTAATGAACGTGAACTTGTCCACATTAGCTGTGAACAGGCGGCTGCGCTTGTCTGTGATAACGCCCCCTGCCATGCTATACACACGTTCAGACAATACACTGGCTGCAGGGCAGCCCAGCACCTCCAAGGCGTAAAGGGCAAGTTCAGGCCATGTGCCTAATTTGGAGACCCAGAAGTTGAAGGGGCAGACCCATCATTCAGTACGTGTAGGCGTGTGCACACATACTGCTCCACCATGTTGCTGAAATGCTGCCTCCTGCTAAGACGTTCCATATCAGCTGGTGGTGCTGGTTGTTGTGGCGTGCTGACAAAGCTTTTCCACATTTCGGCCATGCTAACCCTGCCTTCTGAGGTGCTGGTGGTGCCCCAGCTGCATTGATGACCTATTCCTCCTCCTCTGCCTTTGCCTTGTGCTTTCACTGTGCCCCCGCTGTCAGGTGGGAATGCCACCAGCAGCGCGTCTACCAGCGTGCGCTTGTACTCGCGCATCTTTCGATCTTGCTCCAGAGACAGAATTAAGGATGGTACGTTGTCCATGTAACGGGGATACAGCACCGTGGCCACCCAGTAATCAGCACAAATTAGAATGTGGCTAACTTGGCGGTCATTGCGGAGACACTGCAGTGTGTAATCGCTCATGTGTGCCAGGCTTCCCAGAGGCAACGACAAGCTGTCCTCTGTGGGAGGTGTATCGTCTGTGTCCTCTGTATCCCCCTAGCCATGCACCAGTGATGGCCATGAGCTGGTTTGGGTGCCACCCTGCTGTGAACACAGTTCCTCCTCCTCATCCTCCACCTCGTCATCCTCCAGAACTGTGCCTTGGCTGGACAATTGTGTACCTGGTGTTTGTGGGTGCAGGAACCCACCCTCGGAGCCACTTGTGAATGACTGGCCTGAAACCCTTGGAAATGATCCCTCTTCCTCCTCCTCCTCCTGTGCCACATCCTCTTCTATCATCGCCCAGAGTGTTTTTTCAAGGATTCATAGAAGTGAGATAGGCCGAAGTTATGCTGCTGTAAGAGGCAGCCCTGAATCAACCAGCAGCATTTCCAGCACTTATATCTATGCAGACATGTTTCCCTCCGGCCACCAGAGGCCACTGTGACTAAACAGGAACCTGAGTTGTGCTGGCCAGAGGCTAAGAAAGAGTTAGGAAGTTTTTCCCGTGCTGTTCTAGAAGTTTCTGGGGGCCTTGCTGAGATAACAGGGAGAGATGGACTGCTGAGAGATAACAGTAAAAGACTGGAGCAGCGGGAGGATATATTAGCTGAGATTTTCCTGACAGCTGTGGAGCTGCACACAGAGGACTTCACTGTGTGTTCCAGAGGAGTGGGACCGTGTGTTAGAGACCAGTACAAGCCGGATCCTTCCTGCCAGAGCTGGAACTAGGTGGAGATCTGCATCTGTTGTGACCAGAGAGAGAAAGACAGCCAAGCAAGCGACCGGACCTGGATCCAGACTGCATCTTATTGTACCCAGGAGTATCTGCAGAACTGTGAATTCCTGTGATAGGTTATAGAGTTAGGGACTTAGTCAGTGCGCTGTAGAAGCGTCCCCTGGGTAGCAGGGCTAGATAGGAAATTGGTAGTGAGAGTAGCCTGCAAGCTGACTGCTTACGGTTTAGTTCATTCTGTGTATATGCAAAACTCCATTGCCATTGTTGTTGATTTATGTTCACCTGTTAATACCATTCCTGTCTTTGACCCATTGTGCCTCTGGTGCGGTGGTACTGTATTGTTACTCAGGTTTTCCGGCAGTTTCATTTTGCTCCTTAATAAAGCCGGCTTTTGCTTCAGTCTCCTTGTCCGCTGTACTTGAATCCTGCTTTGAGGTCTCTCCCTCCTCTGACCGCTACAAGTGGCGCTGCGAGCAGGGTACAGTCACACAGATGGAGGCGGCTGAAGGCAATGTGCATAATTCTAATGTGAGCACCTCAGGCAAGGGTGGAACCCCTGCAAAGGCCCTCCCTATTGGCACGTCGTTTAACTTGCTACCTAAATTTGATGGCCAGAACATGTCACTGTCGGACTGGGTGTCAAGATTACAGAGTGCTGCTAGGATTTACAATGTCAGCCCATAACTACAAGTAGAAATCGCTTTGGCCGCTCTAGAGGGTGAGGCCCGACAAAATGTCCTACTACAACCGGAAGCAACGCGCAATACATTAAAAGAAATATACGGTGAAACAGCCAGCGCAGGGCACCTCAGTGCGAAATTATTTTACCGAATTCAGCGGGAAGACGAAGTTGTCTCACAGTATGCAATGGCACTACAGGAAGTGTTGGCCGAGGGGCAGAAAAAAGAGGCGGACGGAGTAACCGCCATGGGAACTGCAGATCGGATCCTGCGAGAACAATTCATTTTGGGACTCTACAGCACTCTCCTGAAACGGGTCCTGCAGGAACGAGTTAGGGTGGACTCTACACTAACCTTTAGACAAATATTAGCAGAGGCAGTGGCACGGAGCAAAGAAGAAAGTTATGTGTCCGGAGTGATACGGACCCAGACCGTCACCTCCCCCGGGGTTTCAAAGAGCAAAGAGGTCCTAGTCAGAGTAGTACAAGACTTACAGAGCTCTCTGAGTGCTATGCACGAAAAGTTGACACACCTGGAAAAACGGATGGAGTCGCACTATACCCCTGAAACTGCCTACCCGGCCCGACAACAAATTTATCAGGCGCCCCCATGGGTTCCTATATCAGAATATCCTTACCCTAATTTACCTTCTCACCAAGCTCCTCAATATCCTCCAAGGAGGCCCGTCAATCAAGTCCTAAGGGCACCCCCCATACTCAGACAAGGAGAAAGCACACAAGGGGCACAGTGTTGACGGTGTGGAAATTATGGACATTATGCCAGAGAGTGTCGGAGTGATGTGGCTAGACGCCCAGAGCCACCGTTAAACTTCCTGCCCCGCAGTAGTGGGGCTTACTGCAGGGGAGGTGGAGAGCCAAGATACCCAGTATGGCTCCGAACACCTGGTCGCAGGGTGTCCCACCATTCGAGCTGAATTTGAAGGCATTCCGGTCGACCGCTTAGTGGATACCGGGTCACAAGTAACGACTATGCCTGAGTCTCTCTTTTACCGTTACTTCCAAGCGCTGGCCAAGCCAGAGTGATAGACGCTGGTCTGGGTTACAGCGGCCAATCAACAACAGCTCCCTGTCACAGGAGTCGTGTGGATGAATGTACAGCTATGTGGGCAAGAAGTGGGACGGAAAGGTATCCTGTTGGTCCCTGAGACGTTCAAAGAAGATGTGCCTGTGATAATGGGCATGAACATTCTGCAAGAATTAGATCAGATAATGTTCACCAAATGGGGGCCAGGCTATTGGAAGCAAGCCACTCCGCACAAACCTACTCAGAAAGCGTTTCAACAGCTGATCCGATTCTGTGGGACACAGAAAAGTGTCCCAGCACACCAATCTGTGGGAACGATCCGAGCGCCAGGAAAGGCTGCCCTCACCACCCCCCCTGGACGGGAGACTGTTTTGACGTTTCCCGTGGGAACCTTCCGCAATCTTGAAGGTATGGAGGTGTTCATCGAACCGACGGCCCTAGGAGAGTTGGGTCAGGATGTCCTGGTGGCCCGAACACTGGGAGTGGTCCAGAATGGATGAGTACCCATAAGAGCTGTGAATATGGGAAATCTAGAAGTTTCCTTGACGCCAGGAGTGGAACTGGCTCGTGTGTACCTACATCGGGGAGAAGTATTGAGTGTAAGAGAAGTGACTCTAGCTCCGGTAGGTGATGCTGTTTGGACCCTGGCAGTTACTGCCAGTGTAGAAGAGATGCCGACTCCAGAATGGAATGGGAGAACCATCTTGGATCAAATGGAAATAGATGTGAAGGCTCTCAGTTCAGACCAACGGCAAGCAGTTGAAAACATGCTGTAGGAGAATCAGGCTGCATTCGCCCCTCACGCCGATGACTTTGGCTGCACGAATGCTATCACACATGAGATACCGACGGGGGACACTCCTCCATCTCGGGAAAGATATCGGCAGATTCCGCCCAAGTTGTACCAGGAAGTGAAAACGTTGTTAAAACAGATGATAGATTCCGGAGTGGTGCGGGGTAGCCAGAGCCCTTGGGCGGCCCCAGTGGTGTTTGTTAAGAAGAAGGATGGCACTATTCTGTTTTGTGTGGATTACCGGCGGTTGAATTCATGCACCGCGCGAGACTCATATCCTCTGCCACGTATCGAGGAGTCTCTGATAGTGTTGAGCGCGAATATTCGAATATCGAATTTTTTTTGCGAATATCGGCACTTCGATAATTCGCAAATATTTAGAATATAGTGCTATAAATTCGATATTTCGAATATTCTTTTTTTTTTTTTTTTATTGTTATATTTTTTTCTTTCCCACTTCCCAAAAGTAGTTCTTAACTGTCCTTAGGATTCCTGGCTTCCTGGCTGCTCCAGTCAGTGCCCGTTGCCGCTTCTGACGACTTCCGTGCTCATGGAGCGTCCCCATCACCATGGGAACGTCTCCATACTAGAATGTACTGTCGGATTTGAGAATTACGTTGAAATCGCAATTAGATTAATTCAAGTTATAATAATCGAATTTCGATTTTAACTTAGCACTGCTATATTCCATATTTGTTAATTCTAGCCTAATATGGAATATAGCAGTGCTAAGTTGAAATCAAAATTCGATTATTATAACTTGAATTAATCGAATTGCTATTTCAACTTGGACCTGGTTTATTATGGTTGGCTTGGTAGAATTAGCGAATATGACGAATGTATTCGTCACATTCCTCAAAACGAAGATAACAAAGTATTCTCCATCTTCGTTTTAGCTCCATATTCGTCAACTTCGCTAATTCTAGCAATCAAATAGGAAAATTGACTATAGAGACAGCTAAGTTTAATTCGCTATGCGATTATATTACTTTTCTTTTTTTTTAAAAAAATTAATAGTTAAATACTTGATTATTATAATGATTCTATTTATAAAAAAAAAGCAAAGTAATATAATCGCATAGCGAATTAAACACAGCTGTCTCTATAGTCAACCTTCCTATTTGATTGCTAGAATTAGCGAAGTTGACGAATAGGTAGCTAAAACGAAGATGTAGAATACTTCGTTATCTTCGTTTTGAGGAATATGACGAATACATTCGTCATATTCGCTAATTCTAGATATCAAACCAATAGGAAAGTAGCCTTAAGTTAAAATCGCAATACGCGATTATTTAAATCGCATAATAATCGCGATAACTAGAATAATGACGAATATTCAATTTCGACGAATATGAAACTAATATTCTATCAAATATTCGCGAATTTCGTCGAAATCGAATATGGCACCTGCCGCTCATCACTAGTCTCTGACTGCTCTAGGACGAGCCAAATACTTCTCTACCTTGGACCTGGCGAGCGGGTACTGGCAGGTACCAGTGGCCGAGCAAGACAAGGCAAAGACGGCATTCATACTCCCCATGGGACTATTCGAATTCAACAGGATGCCATTTGGGCTGACTAATGCCCCGGGGACCTTACAGCGGCTGATGGAGAGATGCCTGGGAGACCTGAATTTTGAAGCCACTCTGATATACCTGGACGATATCGTATACTCTGCTACTTTTCAAGAACACCTGAATCGGCTAGGGCAGGTACTCAAGCGACTGCGATCTCATGGCCTGAAGGTAAAGCCAAAGAAGTGTCATCTCTTCAAGAGGGAGATCGAGTACTTGGGCTATAGGGTGTCCCAAGATGGAGTGTTGCCGTCCCAAGACAAAGTGGCTGCAATACGACAATGGCTATTGCCTTTAAAAGTTGAAGGCTTTCCTTGGACTGACCGGGTACTACCGCCGGTTCATCAAAGACTATGCCAAGATAGCGGGCCCTCTAAATGAGTTGTTGAGAGGAACAGCTGGGCAACCCAAGGGCCAAAATATTACCTGGGGGCAGAAGCAGGAAGAGGCCTTCCAGGCCCTGAAAGAAGCTCTGACATCGGCCCCCATATTGGCTTATGCCGACTTTGATAAACCATTTCTCTTATCTACTGATGGCAGTCTCTACGGACTCGGGGCAGTCCTGTCGCAGGTACAAGATGGACATGGGAGGGTGATCGCCTACGCCAGTAGATCCTTGCAAGAGACAGAGCGAAACCCCCACAACTACAGTTCCTTGCGGCTAGAACTCCTTGCCCTGGTGTGAGCCATGACGGAGAAGTTGTCAGGATATTTGACAGGAGCTAAGATCTTTGTACGGACTGATAACAATCCCCTAGCCCATCTGGACACTGCCAAGTTGGGAGCCCTGGAGCAACGCTGGGCAGCTCGCCTTGCAAAATATGACTTATCAATTCACTACCGTTCCGCTACGGAGAACACTATTGCCGATGGCCTGTCGAGGGTTACTTTTGAGACCCCAGTAGGGGATGTCGATGAACAAAAAGAAGAAGATGAAACTCCGGATTTCCGCAAGTTCGTTCTGCCCACAGTTGCGGCCCAGACAAGTGGGTAGGCCCGTAAGCTACCCAAGGCATTGAGGAGGACTAATGAGGACTGGGGCCGATTACAGGATGAAGATGTTGGACTGCGGCAGATGAAAAACTGGGTAACCCAGCGAAGGAAGCCCAACAGAGAAGTAAGGGCTGACCTGGATGCCGAGATGAAGTCCGTTCTACATCAATGGGACAGACTGGAAATGCACGGAGCTGTTCTGTACCACAAGTGGCAACAGCATAATGACCTAGAGGCGAGTTGGCAAGTAGTCATACCCGGAAGCATGGCATGTGAGATAGCCAAAGAAGCCCATGAATTTGGAGCTCATTTCGGGCCCGCCAAGACTTACCAGTGGCTGCAGCATTATGTGTATTGTCCGCAACTGGAGGCAGTGGTGGAGGAAGTTTGCCGACAGTGTCGAGTGTGTGAACTCACTAAAAGCACGGAACAGAGGGCACCCCTCCAGTCTATACAGACCAAAGAACCGCTGGAATTATTGATGGTAGACTACCTCCTCGTGGGACATTCATCAAGAGGTCCACAGTACTGCCTGGTCATGGTTGACCACTTCTCCAAGTTTTCAGTAGTCTTCCAACTCGAGTCAGGATCAGACAGCTGAGTCCGCAGCATGCGCTATCTGTCAGGATTTCATCCGGGTCTACGGGTGTCGAAAGCGGATCCACTCAGATCAAGGGGCGTGCTTTCAAGGGAAAGTAATGGAGGAGCTACACCGACTGTACGGTATTGAAAAATCCAGAAGGACCCCCTATCATCCCCAAGGGAATGGGGCCTGTGAGCGCTTCAACCGGACGCTGCTACAAATGCTGAGAACGCTAGAGGAAGACAAGAGGGCACACTGGCATGATTACCTGCCGGAACTAGTCTGGGCCTACAATAATCGGGTCCATACCACCACCGGTTACACCCCGTATATGTTACTGTTTGGGAGAGCTGGTAGAGAAATCGTTGAATTGAACCTGGAACAGCCAGAAGACCAAATGGAGCGATTAACCATCTCATGGGTGAAAGAACACCGTCAGCGACTCCAGACCATCCGCCATTGGGCAGGCCAGTGGTTACAGGAGAGAACTCGTACGGACCGTCCTCCAGTCCAGGAGGTGCCACTAAAGCCTGGAGACTGGGTCCTGGTACGAGAGAAACGCCCCAGAGGCAAATTGAATGAGCGTTGGGAAGTACAGCCATACAAAGTGATCAAGAGAGTGTACCCTAATGGTCCGGTTTACGAAGTGCAAGTTGAAAATGAGGAGTTTGCTTCACGGACTTTACATAAGAATATGCTACGGCCATGCCGGTCCGCAGATCCTGCACCTATTCAGATGACACCTTCTCCTCCTGCCCCATACCCAGAATGTGTTATCTCAGATGGAAACGAATGTGAAGACTGGTGGACCGTTCCTGACACTGCGGAAGGTCCCCAGGCCGTAGGTGATGAGACTCCTGCTACAGAACCACTACCGTCTCGCAGTGAGGAGGAACCCGCGACCACACCCAGATCTCCTGCTGTAATGGAAGAGCCCAGGTTAACAACTCCCAGTGGAAAAAGTCAGGTCCTAGCAGATAGTCAAGACCTCCAGAGATCCAGTAGGTTTACTGCAGGGGTTCCACCAAACAGGTACGCTGATGATCATTTCATTTGGTCTGCCTGTAGGTATTGTGGACAATGTTGTACTGCTGTTTAAATGTTTCATTAACCCCTTTGTTTTCCATGGACTATATAGCGAGGCTGAAGACGGCCACCTTTAAGTGGGGAGGCATGTAAGAGGCAGCCCTGAATCAACCAGCAGCATTTCCAGCACTTATATCTATGCAGACTGTCATGTTTCCCTCCGGCCACCAGAGGCCACTGTAAGCAGGAACTTGAGTTGTGCTGGCCAGAGGCTAAGAAAGAGTTAAGAAGTTTTTCCTGTGCTGTTCTAGAAGTTGCTGGGGGCCTTGCTGAGATAACAGGGAGAGATGGACTGCTGAGAGATAACAGTAAAAGACTGGAGCAGCAGGAGGCTATATTAGCTAAGATTTTCCTGACAGCTGTGGAGCTGCACACAGAGGACTTCACTGTGTGTTCCAGAGGAGTGGGACCGTGTGTAGAGACCAGTACAAGCCGGATCCTTCCTGCCAGAGCTGGAACTAGGTGGAGATCTGCATCTGTTGTGACCAGAGAGAGAAAGACAGCCAAGCAAGCGACCGGACCTGGATCCAAACTGCATCTTATTGTACCCAGGAGAATCTGCAGAACTGTGAGTGGCACCGGTGCTTTTCTGTGATAGGTTATAGAGTCAGGGACTTAGTCAGTGCACTGTAGAAGCGTCCCTTGGGTAGCAGGGCTAGATAGGAAATTGGTAGTGAGAGTAGCCTGCAAGCTGACTGCTTACTGTTTAGTTCATTCTGTGTATATGCAAAACTCTATTGCCATTGTTGTTGATTTATGTTCACCTGTTAATACCATTCCTGTCTTTGACCCATTGTGCCTCTGGTGCGGTGGTACTGCATTGTTACTCAGGTTCTCCTACAGTTTCATTTTGCTCCTTAATAAAGCCGGCTTTTGCTTTAGTCTCCTTGTCCGCTGTACTTGAATCCTGCTTTGCGGTCTCTCCCTCCTCTGACCGCTACACTGCAGCACTGACAGGCGCACATACGGCCCGCACTTTCTGCAGATGCTCTGACATATAGGGGTAATTAAATTCAGCACTTGCGCCAGGCAATAGATGTGCGACAAACTGGCTAGTCCAAAAGCTGCTACAAGATTTCGCCCATTATCGCACACCACCAGGCCGGGCTTGAGGTTCACTGGCACCAACCACTCATCGGTCTGTTGTTCCATGCCCGTCCACAGCTCCTGCGCGGTGTGGCGTTTGTCCCCCAAACAGATACGTTTTAAAACTGACTGGCTGTGCTGAAGTTGGTGTTGAAGGTGTTACGCTGACCGAATTAGGAGGCGGTAGAGGATGAGGAAGCGGAGTAGGAGGAGGAAGCAACAGGAGGCAAACTGAAGCGCCCTGAAATCCTTGGTGGTGGAAGGACATGCTTACTGGTCCACGTATCTGTAGTTAGGTGGACCTTGCCACAGATGGCATTGCGCAGTGCACACCTGATTTTGTCCCCCACTTGGTTGTGCAGGGAAGGGATGGCTCGCCTGGAAAAGTAGTGGCAGCTGGGCATGACGTACTGTGGGACAGCCACCGCCATAAGGCTTTTAAAACTTTCCATCTCCACCAGACAGAATGACAGCATTTCAAAAGTCAGTAATTTTGAAATGCTGGCATTCAGGGCCAGGGATCGCGGGTGGGTAGTGGGGTACTTCCTCTTTCTTTCCAGTGTTTGGGAGATAGAGAGTGGAACGCTTCCATGGGACATTGTGGAGATGCTTGGTGACCCAGGTGGCGGCGTTGCTGGCAGATCGTCTGTTTGCGGGGTAGCAGGTGCCACTGTCACTCCACAGGTGGATGAAGAGGCAGAGACTGCAGCAGAAGAGGAAGCAGGAGGAGCCAGAGACCTTTCTTTGTTTTTGAGGTGTCTACTCCACTGCAGCTCGTGCTTTGCACTTAGATGCCTGGTCATGCAGGTTGTGCTCAGGCTCAGGCTCTGATTGCACAGCGTGCAAACCACTGTTGTCTTGTCGTCAGCACATTGTCTGAAGAACTGCCACGCCAGGGAACTCCTTGGAGCTGGCTTTGGTGTGCTCGGTCCCTTGCTGCGGTGGGCAGTAGCAGGCGTACTGTCTAGGGGCCGGCCGCTCCGCTTTTGCACCCTACTTCTGCTGTGCTGGTGGTTCTGTGCGACCATCGCCTCTTTCTCCGAACTACACAGGTGACTTGCATGACCTTGATTCCATGTGTGGTCAAGGACCTGATCGTCCTCCACATCATCTTCCACCCAGTCTTCACCCCTGCTCTCCTTGTCGGTCTGCACACTGCAGAAAGCCACAGCAGTTGGTACCTGTATTTCGTCATCATCCGAGACATGCTGCGGTGGTCCTCCCATGTACTCATCCTGAAAAATAAAAGGTTGGGCTTCGGTGCAATCAATCTCTTCCACTTCTGGGGCAGGGATAGGTGGATGGCCCTGGGAAACCCTGCTAGCAGAGTCATCAAAAAGCAAAAGAGACTGCTCCATGACTTGGGGCTGAGACTGCTTGGCTGATTTGCAAGGGGATGAGGTGAAGGACTGATGGACATGGGCTGCAGGTGCCATCTCTGATCTTTCAGCAGGAGACTGGGTGGGAGACAATGTGAAGGAACTGGAGGCACTGTCAGCCACCCAGTCTACTATTGCCTGCACTTGTTCTGGCCTCACCATTCGTAGAGCCGCATTTGGCTCTACCAAATAACGCTGAAGGTTCTGTCAACTACTCTCACCTGAGGAAGGTGTTTCACTGGTGTAGATGGCACAGATCAACCACGTCCTCTCCCTGCAACAGGAGCTCCACCAGCAGCACCACGACCGGGGTCACGTCCCTTATTTGACGCTCTCCTCATTCTTTGCGTTCACCCACCAAACTAACAGATGGTTTATTCAATATGTGAGAGAGAATCTAAATCGCACATCCTCATTACTATACTTTTGATATAACAACTGTTTTAAATTACAGCATGATAAAACATGGCTATACAACACTATTATCAATCTATTGCTATGCACTATTAGGAGGCATTAGTATACAGTTTGATCAAAGAGCATAGGCCCACTTACCACGACAAGGTTGCCTCTTCAAGTGAGGACCTACTCTAACTTTGGCGCAGCACTGTGCAGCGACAATCGTGCCCCCACACCGCTCCAGCAGGCAATGGGACCCAGCAGCCACACAGCGCCCTCACTGTGCGGCAAAGCCACCTAGGCCCTGGGCCCCATCACTCCACCAGCACAGCACAAAAGCAGCGACGGCCACCGTCCAGCACCGCATAATGTGAACAGGTGCAAAGAGCTTACCTGTTCACAGCCTCTCAGGAACACCAACTGAGAGGTGGTAGGAATTTATAAACCCTTTGCAGACTTCTGCTAATTAAAACCACCTGAGCCGAATGGGGAGGAGTGCTGATCCAGAGGGGGAAAAAGGAAAGTCTATGCGAATATATTCAATATGTGAGAGAGAATCTAAATTGCACATCCTCATTACTATGCTTTTGATACAACAACTGTTTTAAATTTGAAAGAGGCAACTTGAATTGGCAACCTTGTCGTGGTAAGTGGGCCTATGCTCTTTGATCAAACTGTATACTAATGCCTCCTAATAGTGCATTGCAATAGATTGATAATAGTGCTGTATAGCCATGTTTTATCATGCTGAAATTTAAAACAGTTGTTATATCAAAAGCATAGTAATGAGGATGTGCGATTTAGATTCTCTCTCGCATATTGAATAACAGATGGTTTATGTCAGGCGACAATGTAACCGCCAAAAGTCAACAAATAAGTTCACTGAGGGTAAGGCAGTGCCGGTGTCATAAAGAAGAAAAATTTCTTGAGGTCACACAACAGTGTGACAGGTGAATTTTATACAATTCCTTCACGGTCACAAATTTTTTTAATTTGTCAACCAACAATGTAACTGCTGTATTGACTGGTTGTATTTGACTGTGACAAATGCAGCATAGGCTCCAAATGTAGTGTCTTGCACAAAATGGGTGTTTTTTAAAAACTAGAATATAACAGCATTATCTAACGCTTGTATTGGACTGTCAGAAATGCAGCAAAGGCCGCAAGTGTATTACGCAAATTTTGCCCAAAATGCGTGTTTTTTTCAACCCAGTATATAATTGCAGTATTTAAATCTTGTATTTCACTGTCACAAATGCAACAAAGGCCCCAGATGTAGGTTCTTGCAAAAAATGGGTGTTTTTTTCAACCCAGTATATAATTGCAGTATTTAAAGCTTGTATTTCACTGTCACAAATGCAACAAAGGCCTCAGATGTAGGTTCTTGCAAAAAATGGGTGTTTTTTTCAACCCAGTATATAATTGCAGTATTTAAAGCTTGTATTTCACTATCGCAAATGTAACAAAGGCCCCAGATGTAGGGTATTGCAAAAAATGGGTATTTAAATCTTGTATTTCACTGTGACAAATGCAGCAAAGGTCCCAGATGTAGGGTCTTGCAAAAAAATTTGTGTTTTTTAACCCAGTATATACCGTATTTTTCGCCCTATAAGACGCACTCCCCCTCCCAAAAAAATGGGGGGGAAATGGCAGTGCGTGTACAGTGCGTCTAATGGGGCGAATACTGCCATTTACACTGATACATCGCCGACCGCGATGCTGCACAGCGAAGCCGGCGGTGTATCAGCAGGGAGGGCCGGCATCTGGTTTTGTAATGGCAGCGGGGCCCGGTGCAGTCACTGTATTCTATTACATCGCGGGCCACGCTCGCTGTAGTATTAATAGGTAAGTGTAGGCATGGGTGCTTTTTTAAACTATAGTGATCCTCTGCAGCATAGAGAAATCCATGTAGTACGGTACTCACTTGAAACTCCTGTAGGCAGGCCGGGCAGGCGGCTGCAGCATAACGTCGTTCACTACGTCACACGCCTGCTCTGCCTGCCGCCGCCCGCCCTGCCTGCCTGCAGGAGTTTCAAGTGAGTACCATACTACATGGATTTCTCTATGCTGCAGAGGATCACTATAGTTTAAAACAGCACCCATGCCTACACGTTACCTATTAATACTACAGTGAGCGGGCCCCAGTGTAATAGAATACAGTGACTGCACTGGGCCCCGCTGCCATTACAACACCAGATGCCAGCCCCTCACCCCCTGTATAACCTAGGTGCGTCTTATGGGTCGGTGCGTCTTAGAGGGCGAAAAATACGGTAATTGCAGTATTTAAAGCTTGTATTTCACTGTCACAAATGCAAGAAAGGCCACAAATTTCTTATCTTGCCCAAAATGGGTGTTTTTAACAGCAGTATCTAACACTTGATTTGGACTGTCAGAAATACAGCAAAGGCCGCAAATGTATTAACTTGCCCAAAATGCGTGTTTTTTTACAAACAAAATATAATTGCAGTATTTAAAGCTTGTATTTCATTGTGACAAATGCAGCAAAGGCCCCAGATGTAAAGTCTTGCAAAAATGTGTTTTTTTAACCCAGTCTATAATTGCAGTATATAAAGTTTGTATTTCAAAGTGACAAATTCAGCAAAGGCCCCAGATGTAGGGTCTTGCAATTTATTTTTAATTTTTTTTAACCCAGTATATAATTGCAGTATTTAACGCTTGTATTTCACTCTGACAAATGCAACAAAGACACCAGATGAGATGTAGGGTCTTGCAAAAAATTGGTGTTTTTTTTAACCCAGTATATAATTGCAGTATTTAAAGCTTGTATTTCACTGTCACAAATGCAACAAAGGCCGCAAATGTATTATCTTGCCCAAAAAGGGTGCTTTTTAAAAACCCAGCATATAATTGCAATATTTAAAGCTTGTATTTCTCTGTGACAAATGCAGCAAAGGCCCCAGATGTAGGGTCTTGCAAATAATGGGTGTTTTTTTTAACCCAGTATATAATTGCAGTATTTAACCACTTCATTCCCCCTACCTTAAACACCCTTAATGACCAGGCCACTTTTTACACTTCTGACCTACACTACTTTCACCGTTTATTGCTCGGTCATGCAACTTACCACCCAAATGAATTTTACCTCCTTTTCTTCTCACTAATAGAGCTTTCATTTGGTGGTATTTTATTGCTGCTGACATTTTAACTTTTTTTGTTATTATTCGAAATTTAACAATTTTTTTGCAAAAAAATGACATTTTTCACTTTCAGTTGTAAAATTTTGCAAAAAAAACGACATCCATATATAATTTTTCTCTAAATTTATTGTTCTACATGTCTTTGATCTAAAAAAAATGTTTGGGTAAAAAAAAAAAATGGTTTGGGTAAAAGTTATAGCGTTTACAAACTATGGTACAAAAATGTGAATTTCCGCTTTTTGAAGCAGCTCTGACTTTCTGAGCACCTGTCATGTTTCCTGAGGTTCTACAATGGCCAGACAGTACAAACCTCCACAAATGACCCCATTTCGGAAAGTAGACACCCTAAGGTATTCGCTAATGGGCATAGTGAGTTCATAGAACTTTTTATTTTTTGTCACAAGTTAGCAGAAAATGATGATTTTTTCTTTTATTTTTTTTCTTACAAAGTCTCATATTCCACTAACTTGTGCAAAAAATAAAAACTTCTATGAACTCACTATGCCCATCAGCGAATACCTTGGGGTGTCTTCTTTCCAAAATGTGGTCACTTGTGGGGTAGTTATACTGCCCTGGCATTCTAGGGGCCCTAATGTGTGGTAAGTAGTTTGAAATCAAAATCTGTAAAAAATGGCCGGAGAAATCTGAAAGGTGCTCTTTGGAATGTGGCCCCTTTGCCCACCTAGGCTGCAAAAAAGTGTCACACATGTGGTATCTCCGTACTCAGGAGAAGTTGGGCAATGTGTTTTGGGGTGTCATTTTACATATACCCATGCTGGGTGAGATAAATATCTTGGTCAAATGCCAAATTTGTATAAAAAAATGGGAAAAGTTGTCTTTTGCCAAGATATTTCTCTCACCCAGCATGGGTATATGTAAAATGACACCCCAAAACACATTGCCCAACTTCTCCTGAGTATGGAGATACCACATGTGTGACACTTTTTTGCAGCCTAGGTGGGCAAAGGGGCCCACATTCCAAAGAGCACCTTTTGGATTTCACTGGCCATTTTTTACACATTTTGATTTCAAACTACTTACCACACATTAGGGCCCCTAGAATGCCAGGGCAGTATAACTACCCCACAAGTGACCCCATTTTGGAAAGAAGACACCCCAAGGTATTCGCTGATGAGCATAGTGAGTTCATGGAATTTTTTATTTTTTGTGACAAGTTAGTGGAATATGAGACTTTGTAAGAAAAAAAAAAGAAAAAAATCATTTTCCGCTAACTTGTGACAAAAAATAAAAAATTCGAGGAACTCGCCATGCCCCTCACAGAATACCTTGGGGTGTCTTCTTTCCAAAATGGGGTCACTTGTGGGGTAGTTATACTGCCCTGGCATTCTAGGGGCCTAATGTGTGGTAAGTAGTTTGAAATCAAAATCTGTAAAAAATGGCCGGTGAAATCCGAAAGGTGCTCTTTGGAATGTGGGCCCCTTTGCCCACCTAGGCTGCAAAAAAGTGTCACACATGTGGTATCTCCGTACTCAGGAGAAGTTGGGCAATGTGTTTTGGGGTGTCATTTTACATATACCCATGCTGGGTGAGATAAATATCTCTGCATAAGACAACTTTTCCCTTTTTTTTTATACAAAGTTGGCATTTGACCGAGATATTTCTCTCACCCAGCATGGGTATATGTAAAATGACACCCCAAAACACATTCCCCAACTTCTCCTGAGTACGGTAATACCAGATGTGTGACACTTGTTTGCAGCCTAGGTGGGCAAAGGGGCCCACATTCCTTTTATGAGGGCATTTTTAGACATTTGGATCCCAAACTTCTTCTCACGCTTTAGGGCCCCTAAAATGCCAGGGCAGTATAAATACCCCACATGTGACCCCATTTTGGAAAGAAGACACCCCAAGGTATTTAATGAGGGGCATGGCGAGTTCATTGAATTTTTTTTTTTTGGCACAAGTTAGCGGAAATTGATTTTTTTTTTATTTTTTCTCACTAAGTCTCCCTTTCCGCTAACTTGGGACAAAAATTTCAATCTTTCATGGACTCAATATGACCCTCACGGAATACCTTGGGGTGTCTTCTTTCCGAAATGGGGTCACATGTAGGGTATTTATACTGCCCTGGTATTCTAGGGGCCCTAAAGCGTGAGAAGAAGTCTGGAATATAAATGTCTAAAAATTTTTACGCATTTGGATTCCGTGAGGGGTATGGGGAGTTCATGTGAGATTTTATTTTTTGACACAAGTTAGTGGAATATGAGACTTTGCAAGAAAAAATAAATAAATTTCCGCTAACTTGGGCCACCAAAAATGTCTGAATGGAGCCTTACAGGGGGATGATCAATGACAGGGGGGTGATCAATGACAGGGGGGTGATCAGGGAGTCTATATGGGGTGATCACCCCCCTGTCATTGATCACTCCCCTATAAGGCTCCATTCAGATGTCCGTATGTGTTTTGCGGATCCGATCCATGTATCCGTGGATCCGTAAAAAACATACGGACGTTTAAATGGAGCCTTACAGGGGGGTGATCAATGACAGGGGGTGATCAATGACAGGGGGGTGATCAGGGAGTCTATATGGGGTGATCACCCCCCTGTCATTGATCACTCCCCTATAAGGCTCCATTCAGATGTCCGTATGTGTTTTGCGGATCCGATCCATGTATCCGTGGATCCGTAAAAAACATACGAACGTTTGAATGGAGCCTTACAGTGGGGTGATCAGTGACAGGGGGGTGATCATGGAGTCTATATAGGGTGATCACCCCCTTGTAAGGCTCCATTCAGAAGTCTGTATGTGTTTTGCGGATCCGATCCATGTATCCGTGGATCCGTAAAAATCATACGGACGTCTAAATGGAGCCTTACAGGGGGGTGATCAATGACAGGGGGGTGATCAATGACAGGGGGTTGATCAGGGAGTCTATATGGGGTGATCACCCCCGTCATTGATCACCCCCCTGTAAGGCTCCATTCAGACGTCCGTATGTGTTTTGCGGATCCGATCCATGTATCCGTGGATCCGTAAAAAACATACGGACGTTTGAATGGAGCCTTACAGGGGGGAGATCAATGACGGGGGGGTGATCAATGACAGGGGGGTGATCAGGGAGTCTATATGGGGTGATCAACCCCCAGTCATTGATCACCCCCCTATAAGGCTCCATTCAGATGTCCGTATGTGTTTTGCGGATCTGATCCATGTATCCGTGGATCCGTAAAAAACATACGGACGTTTGAATGGAGCCTTACAGGGGGGTGATCAATGACATGGGGGTGATCAATGACAAGGGGGTGATCAGGGAGTCTATATGGGGTGATCATCCCCCTGTAAGGCTCCATTCAGAAGTCTGTATGTGTTTTTCGGATCCGATCCATGTATCCGTGGATCCGTAAAAATCATACGGACGTCTGAATGGAGCCTTACAGGGGGGTGATCAATGACAGGGGGGGTGATCAATGACAGGGGGGTGATCAGGGAGTCTATATGGGGTGATCACCCCCCTGTCATTGATCACCCCCCTATAAGGCTCCATTCAGATGTCCGTATGTGTTTTGCGGATCCGATCCATGTATCCGTGGATCCGTATAAAACATACGGACGTTTGAATGGAGCCTTACAAGGGGGTGATCAATGACAGGGGGTTGATCAATGACAGGGGGGTGATCAGGGAGTCTATATGGGGTGATCACCCCCCTGTAAGGCTCCATTCAGAAGTCTGCATGTGTTTTGCAGATCCGATCCATGTATCCGTGGATCCGTAAAAATCATACGGACGTCTGAATGGAGCCTTACAGGGGGGTGATCAATGACAGGGGGGTGATCAATGACAGGGGGGTGATCAGGGAGTCTATATGGGGTGATCACCCCCGTCATTGATCACCCCCCTGTAAGGCTCCATTCAGACGTCCGTATGTGTTTTGCGGATCCGATCCATGTATCCGTGGATCCATAGAAAACATACGGACGTTTGAATGGAGCCTTACAGGGGGGTGGTCAATGACAGGGGGGTGATCAGGGAGTCTATATGGGGTGATCACCCCCCTGTAAGGCTCCATTCAGAAGTCTGTATGTGTTTTGCGGATTCCGATCCATGTATCCGTGGATCCGTAAAAATCATACGGATGTCTGAATGGAGCCTTACAGGGGGGTGATCAATGACAGGGGGGTGATCAGGGAGTCTATATGGGGTGATCACCCCCCTGTAAGGCTCCATTCAGAAGTCTGTATGTGTTTTGCGGATCCAATCCATGTATCCGTGGATCCGTAAAAATCATACGGACGTCTGAATGGAGCCTTACAGGGGGGTGATCAATGACAGGGGGGTGATCAGGGAGTCTATATGGGGTGATCACCCCGTCATTGATCACCCCCCTGTAAGGCTCCATTCAGACGTCCGTATGTGTTTTGCGGATCCGATCCATGTATCCGTGGATCGTAAAAATCATACGGACGTCTGAATGGAGCCTTACAAGGGGGTGATCAATGACAGGGGGGTGATCAATGACAGGGGGGTGATCAGGGAGTCTATATGGGGTGATCAGGGGTTAATAAGGGGTTAATAAGTGACAGGGGGGGTGTAGTGTAGTGTTGCTTGGTGCTACCTATTACTGAGCTGCCTGTGTCCTCTGGTGGTCGATCCAAACAAAAGGGACCACCAGAGGACCAGGTAGCAGGTATATTAGACGCTGTTATCAAAACAGCATCTAATATTCCTGTTAGGGGTTAAAAAAATCGCATCTCCAGCCTGCCAGCGAACGATCGCCGCTGGCAGGCTGGAGATCCACTCGCTTACCTACCGATCCTGTGAACGCGCGCTCCTGTGTGCGCGCGTTCACAGGAAATCTTGCATCTCGCGAGAGGACGCGTATATGCGTCCACACAGAAGAGCAGGGCCTCCGCCAGGACGCAATCCTGCGTACGGCGGTCCTGAGGCGGCTAAATATTGTATTTCACTCTCACAAATGTAACAAAGGACGCAAATGTATTATCTTGCCGAAAATGGGTGTTTTTTCAAAACCAGAATATAACAGCAGTATCTAACGCTTGTATTGGACTGTCAGAAATGCAGCAAAGGCCGCAAATGTATTAACTTGCCCAAAATGGGTGTTTTTTTTTACCCAGAATATAATTGCAGTATTTACAGCTTGTATTTCACTATGACAAATGCACCAAAGGCCCCAGATGTAGGGTCTTGCAAAAAATGGGTGTTTTTTTTTTTCAACCCAGTATATAATTGCAGTTTTAAACGCTTGTATTTCACTGTGACAAATGCAACAAAGACACCAGATGTAGGGTCTTGCAAAAAATTGGTGTTTTTTTCAACCCAGTATATAATTGCAGTATTTAAAGCTTGTATTTCACTGTCACAAATGCAACAAAGGCCGAAAATGTATTATCTTGCCCAAAATGGGTGTTTTTTAAAACCAGAATATAACAGCAGTATCTAACGCTTGTATTGGACTGTCAGAAATGCAGCAAAAGCCGCATATGTATTAACTTGACCAAAATGGGTGTTTTTTTAAAAAACAAAATATAATTGCAGTATTTAAAGCTTGTATTTCACTGTGACAAATGCAACAAATGCCCCAGATGTAGCGTCTTGCAAAAAATAGGTGTTTTTTTCAACCCAGTATATAATTGCAGTATTTACAGTTTGTATTTCACTGTGACAAATACGGCAAAGTCCCCAGATGGAGGGTCAGGCAAAAAATGGGTGTTTTTTTCAACCCAGTATATAATTGCAGAATTTAAACCTTGTATTTCACTGTGACAAATGCAGCAAAGGCCTCATATGTAGGGTCTTGCAAAAAATGTGTGTTTTTTCAAAACAGCAGTATCTAACGCTTGTATTGGACTGTCAGAAATGCAGCAAAGGCCGCAAATGTATTAACTTGCCCAAAATGGGCGTTTTTTTTTACCCAGAATATAATTGCAGTATTTACAGCTTGTATTTCACTATGACAAATGCAGCAAAGGCCCCAGATGTAGGGTCTTGCAAAAAATAGGTGGTTCTTTTTAACCCAGTATATAATTGCAGTATTTAACGCTTGTATTTCACTGTGACAAATGCAGCAAAGGCCCCAGATGTAGGGTCTTGCAAAAAATATATTTTTTTCAACCCAGTATATAATTGCAGTATTTAAGCTTGTATTTCACTGTGACAAATGCAGCAAAGGCATCAGATGTAGGGTCTTGTAAAAATGGGTGGTTTTTTTAACCCAGTATATCATTGCAGTATTTAAAGCTTGTATTTCACTGTGACAAATGCAACAAAGGCCCCAGATGTAGGGTCTTGCAAAAAATACGTGTTTTTTTTCAACCCAGTATATAATTGAAGTATTTAAAGCTTGTATTTCACTGTCACAAATGCAACAAAGGCTGCAAATGTATTATCTAGCCCAAAATGGGTGCTTTTTTAAAACCAGAATATAACAGCAGTATCTAATGCTTGTATTGGACTGTCAGAAATGCAGCAAAGGCTGCAAATGTATTAACTTGCCCAAAATGGGTGTTTTTAAAAAAAAAACAGAATATAATTGCAGTATTTAAAGCTTGTATTTCACTGTGACAAATACGGCAAATGTAACAACAAATCCCAGCAGCTGTGTCTTTGCAAATAGGTTTCTTTTTATTTTATTACATGTTCCCAGAAAATGTCCTATAACCAGGACGCGTTTCGGCGTACAAGCCTTTCTCATTAGTTACATCCAACAATATATCACAAGCTATATATGTAACAAGTACCGCCCACAAGGACGTCCCAACCCTAAATAGGTGGTATTTACAGATATGTCAATCAAAAAAACAGCAACAAATAGACATTTTGTAGAGGTTGTTTCTACCTTGTTGGAGAGTTCTTCATAAGGTAGAAGTCTAGAAGGATACATAAAAATATGTTGATTAAGTATATGTATATACACACATCATAAATGCATGACCTCATAATCTCTATTTAAGCCCTTTGGCTGCAGTGTATCCAGGGTGTGTATCCAAAAAGCCTCCCTTTTAAGGAGGAGTCTCTTCATGTCACCCCCACTCCTTGGTCTCTTCACCTGCTCCAAGACTTGAAACTGCAATTGTGCTACAGTGTGTTTCAAATTATCAAAATGATTAGGAATTGGTAACATCAGATTTTTGGTCCTAATGTCGAACTTGTGTTTACTGATACGGTCCCTCACTGCCTGCATTGTCTCACCCACATATAGTAAGCCACAAGGGCACTTGATAAGGTATATCACATTCATTGATTCACAAGTGAAAAAACCTTTTACTCCAAAACTTTTGCCCGTGTGTGGATGATGGAATGAAGGACCCTTAATTATGTGGGAACATTGTAGACAATGCAGGCAGGGGAACGTACCCATCCGTAGTGTGGATAACCGCTGTTGTTTTAACATCAATTTAGTACTACCCAAATCTGCATGGACCACTTTATCTCGATAATTCGGATTCTTTTTATTACAGATCAAGGGTAAACTCTTGAATTCATTAACCTGTGGGTATGCCTTACCCAACAGGTGCCAGTGCTTCCTAACTATATTGTCAATGCCCACATTGAACGGGTGGAACTTGTGGATAAACGCAATCCTGGACATCACGCTTCTCTCTCGTGGGCCTATATCACCCTCAATCCCTTCTCTTGCTCTCATGAGAACAGACTGGGGATAACCCCTTTCTTGAAATCTCCTTGTCATTTCAGCCATTCTTATGTCACATGTAAATGGATCAGAGACTATCCGTCTAACTCGTTGGTATTGTGATCTAGGAATGGCTTGTTTAAGGGACAATGGGTGGGCGCTCTTAAAATGGAGTATGCTGTTTCTATCCGTATCCTTATGAAAAAGATCTGCAAAAAGATTCCCTTTTTGATCTTTAATAACTCTCGTGTCCAGGAAGCTCACCATATTAGTATCAGATGTAACTGTAAATTGTAGGCCATCAAACACAGTATTCAAATAATTCATAAAATCCGATAGGGTCTCACGTGGCCCCGCCCATTAGCAAATAATTTAATCGATAAATCTTTTCCAGACAATTACATTATTGCGATATAGCTCAGTGTTGTACACATAGTTCTCTTCAAATGATGACATAAATATATTTGAATAGGGCGGGGCCACGTTAGACCCCATCGCGGTACCACACTTCTGGAGGTAAAACGTATCCATAAATAGAAAATAGTTCTCATACAAAACAAGATGTAACAGTTGTAAGAAAAAATCTTGTTCCAATGCTGTATATTTAGTTTTACTCAATATGGCTGAAACCGGCAACGAGTCAGCTGGCTCTTGCGGGACTCGTCCTTTTTTCCGGAGAGGTGGCCGGCGTCCGTGTGGAGGAGGAGGTGAGCGGGGCGGAAGCATGTCCCTTAAACACGCTATTCCTAGATCACAATACCAACGAGTGAGACGGATAGTCTTTGATCCATTTACATGTGACAGACGGATAAAAGTTCTTTTTCTGTGTCACTGGGCTCAGGGCAGCGTAAAAAAATGTTGCACTGCACCCACAAAACAAAATCGCTGTAGATCGTGGAGTTAACAAGCACTTCTGATAACGGATTCTTTCCTATTCTCTCCTCACAGCAGCAGCATCCTATCCCTAACACTAGTAAGAGTAGAGTGACGTGCAGCGCTACGTGACTCCAGCTTATATAGAGGCTGGGTCACATGCTGCACTGGCCAATCACAGCTATGCCATTAGTAGGCATGGCTGTGATGGCTTCTAAGGGCACACGAGTTAAATGCTTGTTGATTGGCTGCTTTTTTTTCAAAAAGCGCCATTAACTCGCCGAATACCGAACTTAAACCCGAACTTTTACTGAAAAGTTCGGGTTCGGGGTCCAAAAATCCTAAAGTTCGGTACGAACCCGAACTTTACAGTTCGGGTTCGCTCAACCCTAATTCAGTCTTTTTCCAGTGTAGGGAGAGGTTGCTGTGGAGCAGGGACAGACTGTTAGGGACACTAAATGCTAGCTAATAGGGCCACAAAAGTACTTTTAAGGACTGGTATAGGTGAGCTATTGATAGGTGTGACTTACTGAGGGGTATAATACACTTATAATATACTTTCTAACATAGAAAGTATATTATAGTGCATTTGTTTTGTGCAGCAGTTGTGTGCGGTTCTGCTGCGATACTTTAGCTACACAGAGTGCCAAGCGTTATTGGAACAAACAATTTCTACTGGTGTGATATACCAGTTGCCCCCCCAAAAAAGTGATTAAAGCAGGGGTGTTATATACCAATTATTTACTTTCTATAGAATGCAGTTGGGTAGTGCAGAATTTGTTTGCGGTTAAAGGGGTTGTCCGGGTTCGGTGATTATTAGTAAATAGGCTGCTTTTTACTAACAGCCTACATATATGTGGGTTCTACCTTTATTTCATTATTTTGATGCCCCCATTTCTTAGACTGGATTTGCGGACCGGAAGTGAATTTTTTTGTTCAGCTGGTGACGTACCGGGCTCCTTACTGGTGTGCTAAGCCTTATCTTCCCCTTAGCAAAGAGCCGGTGATGTCACCGGCACAGATTGGCGTTCTGGAGCACTCAAGGAGGCTGTTTTGTAGGAGGGAACTGGCATCGCTAGAGAACGCCCCTCTGTGCCGGTTACGTCACCAGGCACAGAGGGGCGTTATTCTGGGCTGAAGGAGGTTGATTTGGAGGCAGGGAACGCTGCTGTTTAGCATAGTGCATGCCTTCCATCTGCATTTACACTCAACGGGGCCGCATAGATTATACATATTCAAGTGCTGTAGGCACGCCTCCCATGTCCTTACAGATGAGGAGGAGGAATTGCAGGAAAAGGAATAGGGAGTGGTTGGGATTGAAACGTCAATCTACAGAGTCGCAATGCCTTGAGGGACCCATAAGGCAGTGCGGCAGGAAATTACATAGGGGGAGCGCTGCAATGTAAACAATACTGAGCACAGATTCAGGGACCCGAAGGAGCCCCGGAGGAATGAAAATAAAACTAGGAACCTTCAGGGGGACCTTACAGATACATTTAACGGTGAATAGTAATGTTATTTAAAAAGACAGTGATCCCAGGCAACCCCTTTAACCCCTTAGGGACCGGGCTCATTTTCACCTTAAGGACCAGGCCATTTTTTGTAAATCTGACCAGTGTCACTTTATGTGATGATAACTTTAAAACGCTTTGACTTATGCAGGCCATTCTGAGATTGTTTTTTCATCACAGTGTACTTCATGACACTGGTAAAATGGAGTCCAAAAAATCCATTTTTATTTATAAAAAACTACCAAATTTACCCAAAAAATTGAAAAATTTGCACATTTTTAAGTTTCAATTTCTCTACTTCTATAATACATAGTAATACCTCCAAAAATAGTTATTACTTTACATTCCCCATATCTCTACTTCATGTTTGGATCATTTTTGGAATGATATTTTATTTTTTGGGGATGTTACATGGCTTTAGAAGCAAATCTTGCAATTTTTCAGAAATTTTCAAAAACCCACTTTTTAAGGACCAGTTCAGGTCTGAAGTCACTTTGTGAGGCTTACATAATAGACACCACCCAAAAATGACCCCATTCTAGAAACTACACACCTCAAGGTATTTCAAACTGATTTTACAAACATCTTTAACCCTTTAGGTGTTCCACAAGAATTAATGGCAGATTTTCCATTTTAATATTTTTTTTTACAATTACAAAGCAAAGGTTAACTGCAAAACAAAACTCAATATTTATGCCCCTGATTCTATAGTTTACAGAAACACCCCATATGTGGCTGTAAACTGCTGTACGGGCACACGGCAGGGCACAGAAGGAAAGGAATGCCTTACGGTTTTTGGAAGGTAAATTTTGCTGGACTGGTTTTTTGACACCATATCCCATTTGAAGCCCCCTGATGCACCCCTAGAGTGGAAACTCCAAAAAAGTGACCACATTTTAGAAACTAAACCCCTCAAGGTATTCAAAACTGATTTTACAAACTTTGTTAACCCTTTAGGTGTTCCACAAGAATTAATGGAAAATAAAGATCCAATTAAAAAATTTCACTTTTTTGGCAGATTTTCCATTTTAATATTTTTTTTACAGTTACAAAGCAAGGGTTAACATCCAAACAAAATTCATTATTTATGGCCCTGATTCTGTAGTTTACAGAAACACCCCATATGTGGTTGTACACTGCTGTACGGGCACACGTCAGGACGCAGAAGGAAAGGAATGCCATATGGTTTTTGGAAGGCAGATTTTGCTGGACTGGTTTTTTGACACCATGTTCCATTTGAAGCCCTCCTGATGCCCCCCTAGAGTAGAAAATCCAAAAAAGTGACCCCATTTTAGAAACTACGGGATACAGTGGAAGTTTTGTTGGTACTAGTTTAGGGTACATATGATTTTTGTTTGCTCTATATTACACTTTTTGTGAGGCAAGGTAACAAGAAATAGCTGTTTTGGCAACGTTTTTATTTTTTGTTATTTACAACATTCATCTGACATGTTAGATCATGTGGTATTTTTATAGAGCAGGTTGTCACGGACGCGGCGATACATAATATGTATACTATTTTTTTATTTATGTAAGTTTTACACAATGATTTCATTTTTGAAACAAAAAATTCATGTTTTAGTGTTTCCATAGTCTGAGAGCCATAGTTTTTTCAGTTTTAGGGCAATTATCTTGGGTAGGGTATGATTTTTGAGGGATAAGATGACGGTTTGATTGGCACTATTTTGGGGTGCGTATGACTTTTTGATTGCTTTCTATTACACTTTTTGTGATGTAAGGTGACAAAAATGGCTTTTTTTACACTGTTTCTTTTTTTGCGGTGTTCACCTGAGGAGTTAGGTCATGTGATATTTTTATAGAGCAGGTTATTACAGACGCAGCGATTTGTGATGTAAGGTGACAAAAAATTTAGTTTTTAACACTGTTTTTATTTTATTTTTTCTACGGTTTTCACCTTAGGGGTTAGATCATGTGGTATTTTTATAGAGCAGGTTATTACGAATGCAGAGATACCTAATATGTATACTTTTTTATATTTATGTAAGTTTTACACAATAATATCATTTTTGAAACAAAAAAAAAATCTTGTTTTAGTGTCTCCATAGTCTGAGAGCCATAGTTTTTCCAGTTTTTGGGCGATTATCTTAGGTATGGTCTCATTTTTTGCGGGATGAGATGACTGTTTGATTGTCACTAATTTGCGGTGCATATGCCTTTTTGATCGCTTGCTATTAAACTTTTTGTGATTTAAGGTGACAAAAAAAGTCACTGTCCATGTCTATTTGTACACTTCTACTAACTATTTGGTGGCTGCAAATATGAGCTGAAGGTTTTTCAGGTTCACCTGCCATTAAAGTGAATGAGGCCCGCCACGAACTTGCTATTCGAGAACATTTGATCACGTTTGCCCGATCTCGTTCGCGCGTTCGCGAACCGTCCCGGCCGATGTTCGTCCATCACTACCCTCCTGCCCCCTCCAAAATACAGTCCTATGTAAATAACATCACTTCCCTCCCTTCACCCCCTTCAACATACAGTCAAATGTAAATAACACTATTTCCCTCCCTCCACCTTACAGTCCCATGTAAATAACATCACACCATCTCTCCAGCCCCCTCCAAATATACAGTCCAATGTAAATAACATCACTCTCTATCTACATCCGCCTTTAACATACAGTCCCAAGTAAATAATATCACCCCCTCCCCAGAAGCCTCCAACATGCATTCTCATGTAAACATCACCCCCTCAACATTCAGTCCCATGTAAATAACATAATTTCCCCTCACCAGCCACCTTCAACATACAGTCCCACATAAATAACATTGCCCCCTGAGCATTCAGTCCATTGTAAATAACATCACTCCCTCCCTCAGACCCCTGTAACATTCAGTCCCATGTAAATAACTAGTGATGAGCGGCGGGGCTATTTTCGAATTCACAATATTTCACAAATATTTTGTAGAATATTCATCATATATTTGCGAATTTCGAGAATTCGAGATTATTTTATTGAATGCGATAAATCGGCAATGTAAAAATCGCGGAATGTGAATTTGTAACGCGAAATACAGGCGTGGGTCACTTTGGCTACATTCTTCAAGCTGGTATAAGTTTCCTGACACTGGAGAAAATAGTTGGCACGGCAGAACATTAGAATAGCTTTATACGCAGATAGAGTCAAGTGCTCCAATATATTCGCGATTGAGCTAATCGGCAGTGATTAGAATATTTTATCGCACTAGTGCAACTTCATATTTTAGCAGGTCTGACTACAGATTACTGATTAGTGCACTAAGTATTGTTGTGAACTTCACATTGCTTCCTTCTCATTGGCCCACAAGCAAGAAGCAGAGAGGAATCATGTGTTCAGATGAAAAAAATGCTGAATATTCGATATAACAAATATATACAGATGTAGCAGGGTTAGCACTCAAACTCAAATTTCTTAAATCATTGTGTTATCTTGAAACAAAAAACATTAAAAAGCAATTGAGGGTGTTGTCATGCCCCACTCTGACGATGTGCGAGGTCGGCCAGGATAGCAGCACGAGTTTAGTATTTGTTTTGGTGCCATGCTGGATCCGCCTCTCATCAGGTGCACTGGGTGGAGTCATTAGTTTAAATGGTCGCCAGCTAAGTGCTCTGAGCGGATTATACTGATCATTTTGGTCTGGAAAGTTTGGAGGGAAGGTTGGCTGTCAGTTCCTGCTCTCAGAAGATAAGTGTTGTTTCTTGTTTGGTTGTTGGTGTCATATATCCCATCCAGGTTCTGTGCGAGCAGGCTGCTCCTATCTCCCCACTTCACCATCTCAGGGAGTTCAGGGTTTTGTCAGTTCAGGCTGGAGGACACAGCACACCTACCTTCAAGGTCTGCCTGTGGGCTGAGCAGTGCAGGGAAAGAGGTCAGGGATAAACTAGGAGGTGACCCTTCCCCTGTCTCTCGTCCAGGGCCTGGTTGGTGTGTTATCTTTTATACTGTGCACGTCCGCCGTGACATTATAATCCGCCATACTGTGACTGCCATTGCTCAGCGTTTATGTGATGGCATCAATTGATGCACTGGTTGACCGCATGCAGGGTTTATCCCTGGAGGTTGCGGATCTGCGTAGTACGGTCACACAGTGTCAGAGGGTGTTGGCTTCAGGTACAGGTCAAATTGTTGGGGAGCCTAAAGTCGCTCTTCCTGAGAAATTTGCAGGGGGTACTGATGATTTTTTCCATTTGAAAGAGTCATGTAATTTGTACTTTCGATTGTGCCCATTTTCATCAGGTAATGAGGATCAGAGGGTGGGTATCGTCATGTCTTTGCTTAAAGGGGACAAGCAATCCTGGGCTTTTTCTCTGCCGCCCGGTTCTCTGGCCCTCCGGTCGGTGGAGGAATTTTTTAAAGCCCTGGGATTGATTTACGATAACCCAGATCGAGTTTCGATGGCAGAATCAAAATTACGTAACTTACTACAGGGTAAACATACTGCTGAGGTTTACTGCACAGAGTTTAGGAGGTGGGCTACTGAGTCGGGGTGGAACGACCCCGCATTACGTAGTCAGTTTTGTCAGGGGTTATCTGAAAGGTTGAAAGATACTCTGGCTTTTCATGAATACACAGATACTTTGGAGAACGCAATGTCTTTGGCTATACGTTTGGATAGACGTATCAGAGAGAGGTGTAAGGGTCCCTCCGTGCAGGGGATTCCTCCCGCGTGTGGTTTTGTTTCACCAGCTGCCCAGGGTGATATTGCTTGTTATTCTGGGGTAGGGGAGGAACCCATGCAGTTAGGTCAGATATCTTGCCATTCGGATAGTAGAGACTTTCGAAAAGTGCACAATCTATGTTTCTATTGTGGGAAGAGGGGTCATTTTGTTTTTTCTTGTCCGTATATTGAACCACAGGGGGAAGAGATAAAGAAAACAGATAAAAAAAATAAAAAAAAACTCCCCTCACACTTGGTAGTATGAATGGTGTGGTGGAGCAGACTGGTATGCAAGTTCCCTGCAGTTCCCGTTTTCTCCTTTCAGCTATGGTGGCGCTAGAGTCTAGAAATGTGTTTGTTGATGTTTTTCTTGATTGTGGTGCTGGGGTAAATTTAATTGACTTTCTGTTTCTTGAGGGTTTGGGACTAAGTACTTGCACGTTAGAGAACGAGATTCGTGTTTTTGCTATTGATTCTTCCCCTCTTTCTCAATGGAGCCTTACTCACGTTGTTCATGGTATTCATTTAAGGGTGGGTGATTCACATACTGAGATTATTTCCTGTTTCGTCATGAAGGATTTGCCAGCTCCAATAGTTTTGGGGTTGCCATGGTTGTCTAGACATAACCCAATTATAGACTGGCAAGCGAGACAAATCATTGGTTGAAGCAAGTTTTGTTCGGATAATTGTCTTGTCACATCTATTTCTGAAGTGTCCGTTACGGCCTTGCCTCAGTATCTCTCTGATTTTTCGGACGTCTTTTCGGAGGGTGGGGCTCAGGAATTGCCCCCTCATCATGACTATGATTGTCCAGTGAATCTCATTCCGGGGGCTAAGTTGCCTAAGTCTCGGCTCTACAACCTCTCTCAACCCGAGAGAGAGGTCATGCGAAAGTATGTCGCTGAGAGTTTGGCAAAGGGTCATATTAGACCATCTAAGTCTCCAGTGGCTGTAGGTTTGTTCTTCGTGAAGAAGAAAGATGGATCACTGAGACCGTGTTTGGATTTCCGGGAGCTGAACCGTATTACAGTCCGGGATCCATATCCCCTGCCTTTGATCTCTGATCTTTTTGATCAGATTGTTGGTGCCAAGGTGTTCTCCAAGTTGGATTTGAGAGGAGCATACAATCTGATCAGGATCAAGGAGGGGGATGAGTGGAAAACAGCCTTCAATACGCACGAGGGACATTTTGAGAACCTGGTAATGCCTTTTGGGTTGACTAATGTGCCAGCGGTATTTCAGCGATTCGTCAATGATATTTTTCATCATTTGGAGGGGAGGTTCGTAGTAGTCTACCTAGATGACATTTTAATTTATTCTCCTGATCTGGGGACCCATCGGGATCATGTGAGACAGGTTTTGACGATCCTGCGGGAGAATAAGTTATACGCCAAATTGGAGAAATGTTTGTTTGCGGTGCAAGAGCTTCCATTTTTGGGATACATGCTTTCTGATTCTGATTTTCGTATGGACCCCGAAAAGGTCCGGGCGGTTCTGGAGTGGGACCGACCGGAGAATCAGAAAGATTTGATGCGGTTTTTGGGGTTTACGAATTATTATAGAAAATTTATTTTGAATTATTCCACGCTAGTCAAACCTCTTACTGATATGACCAAGAAGGGCGCTGATGTCTCTGTCTGGTCGGATGAGGCATTGCTGGCCTTTTCGGCTATTAAGGAGCGTTTTGCGTCTGCTCCCATTCTGGTGCAGCCGGATGTATCTCAGCCATTTGTGGTCGAGGTTGATGCATCAGAGGTGGGGGTTGGGGCGATGCTTTCGCAGGGTCCTTCTCCTGGCAAGTTGGTCCCATGTGCCTTCTTCTCCAGGAAGCTCTCGGTCACCGAGAGGAATTATGATGTTGGAGATAGGGAGTTGTTGGCTATCAAGTTGACCTTTGAAGAATGGCGTCACTGGTTAGAGGGGGCTTCTCACCCTGTTACTGTGTATACAGACCATAAGAATTTGGCTTACCTGCAATCTGCATAGCGTCTGAACCCTAGACAGGCCAGATGGTCATTGTTTTTTACCAGATTCAATTTCGTGGGTACCCTGAATTAGAGATGGAGGTATTGGGAGCTCAGGAGGGGGCTCCTGGTTCGTGTCCCCCAGGGAGGTTGTTTGTTCCTGAGGGCCTACGATACAAGGTGTTCAAGGAACATCACGATACTGTTCTCGCTGGACATCCTGGTGGTAAGTCCACCTGTGATCTGGTGTCCCGGAGGTTCTGGTGGCCAGGGTTGCGTAAGAGTATTGAGAATTACGTGACAGCTTGTGAAACCTGCGCTCGGTCAAAGGTTGCTCATACTCGACCACCTGGTTCACTCCTTCCATTGTCTATTCCATCTCGTCCTTGGACGCATTTGTCCATGGACTTTATTACGGACCTGCCGAGTTCTTCCGGGAGAACAGTGATTTTGGTGGTAGTCGACCGTTTCAGTAAAATGGCTCACTTTATACCACTAACAAGTCTGCCTAATGCTAAGACTCTTGCGCAGATTTTTGTGGATAATATTGTGAAATTGCACGGTATTCCTTCGGATGTGGTCTCTGATAGGGGCACGCAGTTTGTCTCCAGGTTTTGGAGTGCGTTCTGCTCTCGACTTGGCATTCAACTTTCTTTCTCGTCGGCTTTTCATCCACAGTCGAATGGTCAGACGGAGCGTACCAATCAAAACCTGGAGACCTACTTGAGGTGCTTTGTGGCTGAGAATCAGGAGGACTGGTCCTCATTCTTGTCCTTAGCAGAATTTGCATTGAATAACCGTAGGCAGGAGTCCACGGGTAAGTCGCCATTTTTTGGCGCATACGGTTTCCATCCTCAGTTTGGTACCTTTTCTGGGTCTGGTTCCTCCGGGATGCCAGAGGAGGAGAGATTCTCTTCTGCCTTATCCTCTATCTGGCGGAGGATTCAAGGGAATTTGGAGAGAATGGGTGAGAGGTATAAACGAATGGCTGACAGGAGACGTGTGACTGGTCCGGACCTGTGTGTGCGTGATCTGGTGTGGTTGTCCACTAAGAATATCAAGTTGAGAGTGCCATCTTGGAAACTGGGTCCAAGATTTGTTGGTCCGTATAAAATTTCTGCGGTGATCAATCCTGTGGCATTTTCGACTGGATCTGCCGCAGACTTGGAGGATCCATGATGTCTTCCACAAGTCTTTACTAAAAAAATATGTTAAACCGGTGGTACCATCGCCATTGCCTCCTCCTCCTGTTCTAGTCGAGGGAAACTTGGAGTTCGAGATCTCCAGGATTCTCGATTCAAGAGTTCTGCGGGGTTCCCTCCAGTACCTGGTGCACTGGAGGGGATACGGTCCTGAGGAGAGGATGTGGGTTCCGGCGTCAGATGTCAACGCCAGCCGACTGGTGAGGGCCTTTCATAGGTCCCATCCGGATAAGGTTGGTCCAGTGTGTCCGGAGGTCACCCGTAGAAGGGGGGGTACTGTCATGCCCCACTCTCACGATGTGCGGAGGTCGGCCAGGATAGCAGCACGAGTTTAGTATTTGTTTTGGTGCCGTGCTGGATCCGCCTCTCATCAGGTGCACTGGGTGGAGTCATTAGTTTAAATGGTCGCCAACTAAGTGCTCTGAGCGGATTATACTGATCATTTTGGTCTGGGAAGTTTGGAGGGAAGGTTGGCTGTCAGTTCCTGCTCTCAGAAGATAAGTGTCGTTTCTTGTTTGGTTGTTGGTGTCATATATCCCATCCAGGTTCTGTGCGAGCAGGCTGCTCCTATCTCCCCACTTCACCATCTCAGGGAGTTCAGGGTTTTGTCAGTACAGGCTAAAGGACACAGCACACCTACCTTCAAGGTCTGCCTGTGGGCTGAGCAGTGCAGGGAAAGAGGTCAGGGATAAACTAGGAGGTGACCCTTCCCCTGTCTCTCGTCCAGGGCCTGGTTGGTGTGTTATCTTTTATACTGTGCACGTCCGCCGTGACAGGTGTTTGATTAGTTTAGATAACACATCTCAGAAAGCATGAGTGTTAACTCTACTACATTGGTAGCACTATATTCTAAATATTCGCAAATTCTCGAAGTGACGATATTCGCGATAAAAATTTCCTATTCGAATATTCATGCTCAACACTATAAATAACATCACTCCCTTTCACAGCTCCCATCAACATACAGTCCCAGGTAAATAACATCACTGCCTCCCCCAGCCCCCTCCGACATACAGTCATATGTAAATAACATCCCTCCCTCCCACAGCCGCCTCCAACATACAGTCCCATGTAAATAACATCCTCCTGC
Organism: Bufo bufo; assembly: GCF_905171765.1. Taxonomy (NCBI): domain Eukaryota; kingdom Metazoa; phylum Chordata; class Amphibia; order Anura; family Bufonidae; genus Bufo; species Bufo bufo. Next base: position 425,191,634 of record NC_053390.1, read on the forward strand.
CCTAGCCCCCTTCAACATACAATCCCATGTAAATAACATAATCCCCTACCACTGCCGCCTTCAACATACAGTCCCCTGTAAATAACATCAACCTGCCCCAGCCCCCTCCAACATACAGTCCTATGTAAATAACATCACTCCCTCCTACAGCCACTATCAACATGCAGTCCCATTTAAATAACATGACCTCCTCCCCAGCCACCTCCAACACACAGTTCCATGTAAATAACAATCCTCCCTTCAGCCCTAACATACAGTTCCAGTTAAATAACCACAACTCCCAGCATTGCTCTGCCTCTCCCTTTACTTACCTCTCCTGATGTAGCTGACATCACCTTAGCTTCTTTCCCTCTTCACTGCTGTCCTCTCTTGCACTGGTCACATGATGGTGACATCATCGTAGGTCCTTCTCAACCACTGACTTTTACTGGTCACATGACCTGTGATGTCACCACAGGTCCTTCAGCTCTTCCACCACATTAGATTCAATTGTATTGCTGTCCTGTGGATGGCAATACAGTTGTATCTAGCAGGCAGGCAGGACATTCGGGGCCTAGGACAAAACATCAGGGGCCCAGGCCCAGAATGTTTTAACCTAGCAATGCCGCTGGTGTCTAGTTAATATAACTAGATACCAGGGGAAGACAAACAAGGATTTAAATAGCCCACTGGTTCTGCTTCACAGGATGTGACGTCAGGTAGTCAAGGCGACGCATATACAACAGTCATACATACTGACAGTGCAAATCAGACATCACAGAATGTGACGTCCTGTAGTCAGGGCAACATGTATACAAAAGAAAACCATCATCTGGGCTACAATACAAAAGAGAATACATGAGGTAACGATCATATTAGTATGAACAAGAGAAATACAGCCATTTGAAATACAGCCATTTTGGGCAAAGAAATATTTAATTCAGGCCTACACTGGTTCAGACCGCGTGAGATACACCCTCTACATACGGGGGTTTGATTCAGGCATTTGAAATACAGCCATTTTGGGCAAATAAATCTTTAATTTAGGCCTACACTGGTTCAGGCCCTGTGATATACACCCTCTACATACAGGGGTTTGATTCAGGCATTTGAAATACAGCCATTTTGGGACAAGAAATCTTTAATTCAGGACTACACTGGTTCAGACCTTGTGAGATACACCCTCTACATACAGGGGTTTGATTCAGGCATTTGAAATACAGCCATTTTGGGCCAAGAAATCTTTAATTCAGGCCTACACTGGTTCAGGCCGTGTTAGATACACCCTTTACATACAGGGGTTTGATTCAGGCATTTGAAATACAGCCATTTTGGGCAAAGAAATCTTTAATTCAGGCCTATAGTGGGTCAGGCCATGTGAGATACACCCTTTACATACAGGGGTTTGATTCAGGCATTTGAAATACAGCCATTTGAAATACAGCCATTTTGGGCAAAGAAATCTTTAATTTAGGCCTACACTGGTTCAGGCCCGGTGAGATACACCCTCGACATACAGGGGTTTGATTCAGGCATTTGAAATACAGCCATTTGAAATACAAAATGACACAACAAAGAAAAGGAGTGCATGACACACCGATATGAGAAAATGCTAATCAATTTTATTATTATATCCATAAAAGAAATACATGATGCATAATATATGTAAGTAAATAAGCAGGGACTACCACAATCCTACATCACACTGCTATCTGTCCCACCTGATGGATGAATGTGCTAGAATCTCTATATATAAAACAACTAAATGGCCAATTATCCGAATGGATGTGATGCCAAATGAATAAGAGATCTACTGGAATAGAGTACATGCCTCAAAAGACTAATAGCATAAATACCTAGATCACAGACAACAAGTCAAAAATGCCAGGTAGTGCATAAGTAAATGAAGCTACATACCAACAAGGCTGGGACAGATACCAGGGCAATGGCGCTCCTCGACGCGCGTTTCGCGTATAGTTCGCTTCCTCAGGAGGAGTTAAAGACCAGGGAGGGGGGAAGAACTAATAAAGTGCCGTCTACCAATCCCGTGTCCTATTTTATGTCATGTGATGTATTATACAGCTCTATGTCATCGCGGCGGCGCATGACCAGTCTGCGTCCGTCACGTCATACTACTTCCGCCCTTCCTCTGAGGCCAGCGGGGGAGAGGGCGGTCACACATCAGATGATGCTGATCGCCATCGCCACCACCGCCCTACACATGAGAAAGAAGGCGGAAGTAGACGCACGGATCAAGCAGTCATGCGCACGTATGACAGAGTATGGATAAGATAGATGTATTGCCATCATGGATCGGTGCGGATTTAATCTTAATACATAAAAAACATCCTATAAATATATTGTGGAAGTCCCATGCTATACACATGATTAAAGTGATCATTAATAATGGATATCATTTATGTTGTTCACAAAGTGCAAAGGTGCAGTGATAATGACAAAAATCATAATACAATATATGACAAGTGAATTACTTAAACATAATTAAAAGAAGAATTGCTCAATAATAAATACAGTGATTATTCAGGTAAGGCAGGATAGCAAAAATTTCCAATTGTATCCCTTACATACAAATACATGGTAATTAAAGTGCAATAGTGCAATAATACTGTAAAACCATTCACAATACTAGTACATGATATTACATATTAGTACATACATATTACCCCCTTTCGGGCATGCCACCATAAATCACAATTATCAGGAACCCCCACATATAGTTAGACGAACTGATCCATTAGTTGATGGCAAAATTCATGACATCAAGATTTCATAAAGAATATCGGACATTCAAGATACGTCGGCAAACTAGAAAGTAGAAAAAACATATTACTATACATGTATAAACATCAACTACAACCCCATAATAAAAAATGGGCGAATCCCCCATTACCCCTAAAATAATGCCACTGTTTAGAGAAAGGAACCGAAACCAAAGCTTTCATTTAATCCTTTGGGGGTCAGGGTCTTGAGCCTAAATATCCACTTTGTCTCAATCTGGGCCAGGATTTTACTATAATTGCCTCCCCTGATCCCCAAATGCACTTTGTCAATGCCCCTGAATCGCAATCCATTGGGATTGCTCTGATGATGTATTTTAAAATGTTTTGGGAGAGCCATTTGAAATACAGCCATTTTGGCCAAAGAAATATTTAATTCAGGCCTACACTGGTTCAGACCGTGTGAGATACCCCCTACATACAGGGGTTTGATTCAGGTATTTGAAATACAGCCATTTGAAATACAGCCATTTTGTGAAAAGAAATCTTTAATTCAGGCCTACACTGATTCAGGCCGTGTGAGATTGTAAAGGGGGAATATTAATCACCAACATTTATGCAAATATCGATAATTAATATTCATAAATAGGAGGAGCCGTCTATTGATGACTCCGCCCATTTATGCCTTTATATAATAACAATACCTTTGCTATGCTTTACACTAAATCACTTATGCTAACTGCATGCGCCTTACTAACTCGCTACCGCTAACAAGTACACGCTACACAAAAGGGTACAAATATAACAGTATTTATTACACCAAGCAATACACTACGCACGCAGTACACTACAATACACTACGCACGTAGTACACTACAATACAGCACTAAATATACAATCCTAAACTACACTACACATTCCCAATTCCACCCATCAACTAACTATACAATTCACACATTCAATATCAACAGCCCACCCGCCTGGCTACTCACTGTCCCTACGGGGTTACAAGAGGGTTCAGGGTATTGTTTGCAGAACAGAGGCATGCTCTACAGAACCAGGGTAACCACCAGGGGTTAATCAGGGCTAACCAGGGGTGTTTCGGGTTCCAGGGGTCAGTAGGGGATCAGGGGATATAGGGTTTGGGTTACCAGGGGTGTCCAGGGGTTAAATCATGGGCAGGCAAGGGACCAGGGGTAATAGGGTCCCAGTGGTAACCATGGGATCCAGAGGGTCAGGGACAGGGTCGTTGGTGGGATAGGGGTTTGGGCTCAGGGGTGTAAGGGATATCAAGGGTTAAACCAGGGGTTATGAGGAACCAGGGGAATAGGGGGATCAGGAATGATACTTATGGTTTTGCTCGTCCTTCTAGGGAGATCCTCGCCAGCCAGGGGGCCGCTCTGCACAGAGCGCCGATCGCGCTCTCCTCTGGGGGGGCGGCAGGGGTCCGGCACGGCTCTTCTCCTGAGCGCAGGATGCGCTCTCCTTCTGAAGGGGGGTAAGGGCTGCAGGGGACGGGTCCGGTCGGGCTCTTCACCTGAGCGCCGATGCCCTCTCCAGTGGGGGCCCGATCCTAACTGCGGCCTCTCCTAAGGGGGGGGGGTGGTCCGGTCAGCTGCCACGTGGGAGGCCGACTCCCGGAGCGCAGGACGCGCTCCTCTTCCAGGTGGGGGCCCAGGTCCAGTCTCCTTGAGTGCCGGGGCCGCCGGGTATTTATCCCCCAGCGGCCCGCACTCCCGCGCCAACAAGGGGGCGCGCGCACGCGCCCACTACAGTGCAGGACACGTGGGCCGGCGTGGTGAGATGACGTCACCGCGCCTGCCCGCGCGTCCCTGCACGCGCGCCGCGTGCACTTGCTGACAGGCGGGAGATCCTTTGATCTCCTGCCTGTAGCTCCCAGCATTCCGGACATCGCAAGGGTAATTGCGATGCCAGAATGCACATAATAGAGTGAGCGGAGGTATCTCCTCTCTCTCTATTATGCTTAATTATCTCCAGCAGGACTGCAGATAATTAGAACAAAAGGATTCAAATTCTATTGAATTTGAATCCTTTTGAGGTCACCAGAATGACCGGACCTTGTCCGGTCATCCTGGCGTCTTCACCCAGATTACATCAATGTAAATGCTTGGGGCACATTTACATTGATGCATCTGTGTCCACGCAAGGGGGGGGGGATTTATATGGTATGGGGAAATGACAAGGGGGCATAATATGAATATACATGTGTATCGATGCTTGGGGCACATCCATACACATGTATACATTAATCATACTTCTAAGGGGGATTATATAAGGGACCACAATAATATATATAAGGGGGCACATATAATAAGGGGCACATTACAAGCCCCTACATCAGGGGGCACAAGCCCCTACATCATAAGGGGGCACAAGCCCCTACATATATTAAAAGGGATCACATATATCCCACAGGGGCCTTCATGAGCCCCTGTGGGCCACTAAGGGCAGATGTGCGCAGATGCTGGGAACATCCGCGCACATCCTCCTATAAACGTGATTAATGCATGCATATATATCATACATGCACGCACGTGTTTGCATGCATGTATGTATATATATGCATGCGTCTCAACCCTTCCTCAACAGAGATACACCCTTTACATACAGGGGTTTGATTCAGGCATTTAAAATATAGCCATTTTTGGCAACTAAATCTTTAATTCAGGCCTACAGTGGGTCAGGCCGTGTGAGATACACCCTTTAGATACAGGGGTTTGATTCAGGCATTTGAAATATAGCCATTTTGGGCAAAGAAATCTTTAATTTAGGCCTGCAGTGGGTCAGGCCGTGTGAGATACACCCTTTACATACAGGGGTTTGATTCAGGTATTTGAAATACAGTCATTTTAAGCAAAAAAATCTTTAATTGAGGCCTAGTCTGGTTCAGGCCGTGGGAGATACACCCTTTACATACTGTCGTTCTATTCTACTATTAATTAAGCACCCATTTAGGGCAAGATCCTAAATTCGAAAAATATGAGGAGAGCGTCAAATAAGGGACGTGGCCCAGGTCGGTGTGCTGCTAGTGGAGCTCCTGTTGCAGGGAGAGGACGTGGTCGATCTGTGCCAGCTACAAGCACAAGTGAAACCCCTTCCTCAGGTGCGAGTAGGCGACAAAACCTGCAGCGGTATTTGGTCGGGCCTAATGCTGCTCTACGAATGGTGAGGCCTGAACAAGTACAGGCGATAGTAGATTGGGTTGCTGACAGTGGATCCAGTTCCTTCACATTGTCTCCCACCCAGTCTCCTGCTGAAAGACCACAGTTGGCACCTGCAGCCGATGTCCATCAGTCTTTCACCTCACCCCCTTGCAAATCAGCCAAGCAGTCTGAGCCCCAAGTCATGCAGCAGTTTCTTCTGCTTTTTAATTACTCTGTTAGCAGGGTTTCCCAGGGCCATCCACCTATCCCTGCCCCAGAAGTGGAAGAGATTGAGTGCACCGATGCCCAACCACTTATCTTCAAGATGAGTACATGGGAGGACCATCGCAGCACGTCTCGGATGATGACGAAACAAAGGTGCCAACTGCTGGGGCAAAGGTGCCAACTGCTGCTGACCGACAAGGAAGGCAGCGGTGAAGACTGGGTGGAAGATGATGTGGAGGACGATGAGGTCCTCGACCCCACATGGAATCAAGGTCATGCGAGTGACCTATATAGTTCGGAGGAAGAGGCGGTGGTCGCACAGAGCCACCAGCACAGCAGAAGAGGGAGTAGGGTGCAAAAGGGAGCGGCCGTCCTCTAGACAGTACGCCTGCTACTGCCCACCGCAGCAAGGGACCGATCACAACAAAGCCAGCTCCAAGGAGTTCCCTGGCGTGGCAGTTCTTCAGACAATGTGCTGACGACAAGACACGAGTGGTTTGCACGCTGTGCAGTCAGAGCCTGAAGCGAGGCATAAACGTTCTCAACATGAGCACAACCTGCATGACCAGGCAACTGGCTTAGGTCTTCCCCGTCACATACTTAAAGCTTGTAAAAGAGCGCGATCTTGACATAGGGGCCACTTAATATGGTGGATTTGGTGATCTCTCTAATGGGGACACCCCTTTGCTCGGTTTTCCTCCCTTTGAGGGATATCTGGCTTTCACTGTGTTGAAGACCCTTAACTGGGGCTCCACAATTATTTTGCATATTACTGTTTCCCAGGGAGCTTTGCACTTTGGATTGCTGTGTCGAGACTCTTAAATGAGGCTCCACAGTGTTTTCTGTAGCTGGTCTCCCTAAGATCAGCCATTGTTTTGTTTGAGCAGGGGCAGAGTGGAAGCACAAGGCGAAGGCAGAGGACGAGGAAGAGGTCGCTAACGAAGCTGGGGCACCGCCAGCACCTCAGAAGGCAGGGTTAGCATGGCCGAAATGTGGAAAAGCTTTGTCAGCACGCCACAACAACCATCACCACCAGCTGATATGGAACGTCTTAGCAGGAGGCAGCATTTCACCAACATGGTGGAGCAGTATGTGTGCACACGCCTACACGTACTGAATGACGGGTCTACCCCCTTCAACTTCTGGGTCTCCAAATTGGGCACATGGCCTGAGCTTGCCCTTTGCGCCTTGGAGGTGCTGGCCTGCCCTGCAGCCAGTGTATTATCTGAACGTGTGTTTAGCACGGCAGGGGGCGTACCTATTTTAATTTATATCATTTCACTACTTTGTTATTTAAATTTTCTGGTGAAATTCACCAATTTTGTGGTGTATAGTCCCACTGCTTTACCTAGTAGGCTGTTTAAAAAAAAAATTGTCATTAACATTTTCCGGTGATATTCACCAATTTTTGGGTGTATAGCTCCACTGCTATACCTATTAGGCCGGTTAAAAAAGAAATAAATTGTCATTTACATTTTCAGGTGAAATTCACCAATTTTGGTGTGTATAGTTCCACTGCTATACCTAGTGGACCGGTAAAAAAAAATAAAAAAAATAAAAAAAAAAATAAAAAAAAAAAAAAAATTGTCAGTTACATTTTATGGCGAAATTAACAAATTTCTGGGTGTATAGTACCACTGCTATACCTAGTAGACAGGTTAAACAAAAAAAAATTGTCAGTTATATATTCTGGTGAAATTCACCAATTTTTGGGTGTGATTTACCACTCCTATACCTAGTAGACCGAAAAAAAATAATAATTGTCAGTTACATTTTTTGGTGAAATTCAACAATTTTTGGGTGTAATATACCCCTCCTCTACCTAGTTGACAGCTTAATAAATTTTAAGAATTTTTCTGTTACATTCTTGGGTTGACATTATACAATTTTAGACATGAATAAACACCTGCTATGCATAGGTGACAGGGAATAAAATTTTATATATTATTCAGTAATTAATGTGCGCCACATCCTTTCATTCAATGCTTAAATTTGGATAAATTGTCACACTTTTACTCTTTAATAATTTCTCCCATATTTCAACTCTATAATTTTAAATTTGAAAAAATGAATCCTACCTTGGATGTGGTCTCTCTTTCTCACGCTCCCTCTCTGGCCTGGAACCCTGATTCCCCGCCACCCGTGATCACCATGGTAAGCGCATAAAAGAACATTGAAAGTTGATAGAGCAGATATCAAATTGGATCGTGAAAATCACGGGGACGTGCGACATGGTGGGGTAGTAAGTGTGCACACGTCTACACGAACTGACTGACAGGGGTCAGCCCCTGCAATTCTGGGTCTCCAAATTGGGCACATGGGCTGAGCTTGCTCTTTACCCCTTGGAGGTGCTGGCCTGCCCTGCAGCCAGTGTATTGTCTGAACGTGTGTTTAGCATGACTGGAGGGGTTTATCACAGGTTATATTTCCCAATGTTTTGGGGTGTACCCTAATTTTAAAAATAAAATTAAAAACCAAAAAGCAGTGTAGGCTACCTCCTCCTCCTCCACCGCCGCTTCCATCTACACCGCCACATCCACCGCCTTCTCAACCTCCTACTCCATATGGACCTCGTCCTCCTAGTTCAAGATTATTATTTTTTATTTTTACCTATTTTATGTTATTTAAAGTAATTTCCCTATCCACATTTGTTTGCAGAGCACTTGCTATGCTCTTAACCACATTTTGATGCCATTTGCAGCCCTCTAGCCCTTTCCATGACATTTTTACAGCCATTTTAGTGCTCAAAAGTTCGGGTCCCCATTGATTTCAATTAGGTTCGGGTTCAGGGTCAAGTTCGAGTCAAGTTCGGGTCCCGAACTCGAACTTTTTTCTCAAGTTCGGCCGAACCCGTCGAACCCGAACATCCAGGTGTCCGCTCAACTCTAAGTATAATGCATTTCTATCAAGCTGTGTCAGATTATGTGATACATATAGATTGCCTTGTTTACAATCATATAATAATTGTGCTATATTTCTCTGGACCAGTGATATGAACGTCTCCACCGGGTGGTGTATTTTTGATGGTAAAAAATTACTTTTAATTCTTAGATTAAATTGTTGTAATGTCAATTTTTTTGTATCAACCAACACCTCCCGGGGAAATATCACATCACTGGTACCAAAGTGTGCCTTCAACCGTATATTGCGGAAAAATCGCTGACAATCCATTTCCAATTCAAAAGTATCAAAATTATCTACTCAGGTTTTCATTATTCCTATTACTATATTATTTTGTACTAATTCCTTAACATCTAATCACATGTTGTAATTTTTACTGACATTATTACAAATAACTCTTGTTCATACTAATATTGTTACTTTCAGTTCGTTACCTCATGTATTCCCTTTTGTATTGTAGCCCGCATGATGGTTTTCTTTTGTATACATGTTGCCCTGACTACCGTACGTCACATTCTGTGATGTCTGATTTGCGCTGTCAGTATGTATGACTGTTGTATATGCGTCGCCTTGACTACCTGACATCACATCCTGTGACGCCAGAACCAGCGGGCTATTTAAATCCTTGTTTGTCTTGTACTTACTTGTTTGACAAAGACTCATTTTGTAGAGTTGAAACGCGTCATTTGTTGTCCTCTATGTGGAAATAAAACAGAAGCTTTTTCATCTAATTCATCGAGTGCCGGTCTTCTTCTTTATGTGATTGTGGGACGCCGAACCTGGATACGTGCACCGCGTATGAATAAGAAAGGAGTGCCGCCTGCTTCACTTTGTGTACGTTTTAGAGGCATTGACACTTTTTGTGTGGGTATAACCACCGCTGTTTGTTGGCCTTTGTTTCAATAAATTGTTTGAGATGAGGAAATCACCATTGCATCTACTTACATGATATAATATCACTGTAGAGTGAACTTTTTACATTTTACAGAACCTAAACCAAATCATATTTAATGAAAAACAGTATTAAAACAACTCCTGTGATCATCACAGTTCTCTTGTTATAGAATCCGTTGGATGCAAAAAGCAGTGCTAGTAGTACCTAAAAAGTAAGTTTAATAAAAAAAAATAACTACAGATCAAATACTTGATAAGAAAAGTACTGAGCGAGGATATGAAGGGTTTAATTCTAGATTTACTAGTAGAGGGATACAGTGAACATTAGGTTGCTTCCCTCCTTAGAGTTTCAAAGACAGCGGTTCATAAGAACAAGATCAAACAGCAAACATTCGGGACAACAATGCTACAGACTGGCAAAGAAACGAGACAACCCTTGACTGACCGCGATGACCGCCAGCTCATTCGAATCTCGCTTAACAACCATATAATGACATCAAGTGACCTAAAAAAAAAAACAGCATGTGGAAGCTGGGGTGAAATGCATGGCAAGGATGGTTCAAAACAGAGTTCAAGAGGCAGGGCTAAATTGTGCAAAGCTTGAAAAAAGCCCTTCATCAATGAGAAGCAAAGAAGAGCCAGTCTGAAGTTTGCAAAAGCCCATATGGCTTGGACCATAGAGGACTGGAGTAAGGTTATCTTCCAATTTTTAGCTATGCCCAACACCAGGTCCTGCAATGGTTAGAAAAGGACCTGGAGAGGCCTACAAACCACAGTATCTTGAATCCACTGTGAAATTGTGTGCAGGGGTGTTTCAACAATGCTTGATTCAGGCAGATTTGTGTTTGTAAAGGACACATGAATTACATCATGTACAAAGTAATCCTCCAGTAAAATTTTCTTCTTTGTACTCTAACAATGTTCCCCAACTCTGTTTTTTTTTTCTCAGCAGGACAATGCTCCATGTCACATAGCCAAGTCAATCAAGGTGTAGATGAAGGACCACCACATGAAGACCCTGTGAGGGTAAGCCCAATCTCCAGACCTGAACTCCATTAAAAACCTCTGGAATGTGATCAAGAGGAAGATTCATGGTCACAAGCCATCAAACAAAACCGAGCTGCTTGAATTTCTGCTCCAGAAGTGGCATATATTTACCCGCCAGCAGTGTGAAAGATTGGTCTAAAGCATGTCAAGACTAGAGTTGAGCAAACACCTGGATGTTCGGGTTCGAGAAGTTCGGCCGAACTTCCCGGAAATGTTCGGGTTCGGGATCCGAACCCGACCCGAACTTCGTCCCGAACCCGAACCCCATTGAAGTCAATGGGGACCCGAACTTTTCGGCACTAAAAAGGCTGTAAAACAGCCCAGGAAAGGGCTAGAGGGCTGCAAAAGGCAGCAAAATGTAGATAAATCCCCTGCAAACAAATGTGGATAGGAAAATGAATTTAAAAAAAAAAAAAAAAATTAACCAATATCAATTGGAGAGAGGTCCCATAGCAGAGAATCAGGCTTCATGTCAGCAGAGAATCAGTCTTCATGTCATAGCAGAGAATCAGGCTTCACGTCAGCCAAAACTGGAACAGTCCATTGTCATATATTTAGTAGTGTTGATCACGAATATTCGAATTGCGAATTTTAATCGCGAATATTGGCACTTCGAGAATTCGCGAATATTTAGAATATCGCAAAATATATTCGTAATCGCGAATATTCGATTTTTTTTTAAAATACCAGTTCATGCAAATTTTTATGCAAATATTTTAGGCGAATTTTATGCGAATTTTCGCAATCAAGAAAATTATCCCTGGAGATCATGAATTTGCGAATTCTCGAATATATGGCGAATATTCACACAAATATTCGCGAAATATTGCGAATTCGAATATTGCCCCTGCCGCTCATCACTAATATTTAGGCCCCGGCACCCAGACAGAGGAGAGAGGTCCCATAGCAGAGATACAGGCTTCATGTCAGCAGAGAATCAGTCTTCATGTCATAGCAGAGAATCAGGCCTCACGTCACCAAAAACTGGAACAGTCCATTGTCAGATATTTAGGCCCCGGCACCCAGACAGAGGAGAGAGGTCCCATAGCAGAAATTCAGGCTTCATGTCAGCAGAGAATCAGTCTTCATGTCATAGCAGAGAATCAGGCTTCACGTCACACAAAACTGGAACAGTCCATTGTCATATATTTAGGCCTCGGCACCCAGACAGAGGAGAGAGGTCCCATAGCAGAGATTCAGGCTTCATGTCATAGCAGAGAATCAGTCTTCATGTCATAGCAGAGAATCAGGCTTCACGTCAGCCAAAACTGGAACAGTCCATTGTCAGATATTTAGGCCCAGGCACCCAGGCAGAGGAGAGAGGTCCCATAGCAGAGAATCTGGCTTCATGTCAGCAGAGAATCAGTCTTCATGTCATAGCAGAGAATCAGGCTTCACGTCACCCACCACTGTAACATTCCATTGTCAGATATTTAGGCCCAGGCACCCAGGCAGAGGAGAGAGGTCCCATAGCATAGAATCTGGCTTCATGTCAGCAGAGAATCAGTCTTCATGTCATAGCAGAGAATCAGGCTTCACGTCACCCACCACTGTAACATTCCATTGTCAGATATTTAGGCCCCGGCACCCAGACAGAGGAGAGAGGTCCCATAGCAGAGATTCAGGCTTCATGTCATAGCAGAGAATCAGGCTTCATGTCAGCCAAAACTGGAACAGTCCATTGTCAGATATTTAGGCCCCGGCACCCAGAAAGAGGAGAGAGGTCCCATAGAAGAGATTCAGGCTTCATGTCATAGCAGAGAATCATGCTTCACGTCACCCAACACTGGAACAGGCCACTGTCAGATATTTTTAGGCCCCGGCACCCAGACAGAGGAGAGGTTCATTCAACTTTGGGTTGCCCCGCAATATAATGGTAAAATGAAAATAAAAATAGGATTGAATGAGGAAGTGCCCTGGAGTACAATAATATATGGTTAAGGGGAGGTAGTTAATGTCTAATCTGCACAAGGGATGGACAGGTCCTGTGGGATCCATGCCTGGTTCATTTTTATGAACGTCAGCTTGTCCACATTGGCTGTAGACAGGCGGCTGCGTTTGTCTGTAATGACGCCCCCTGCCGTGCTGAATACACGTTCAGACAAAACGCTGGCCGCCGGGCAGGCCAGCACCTCCAAGGCATAAAAGGCTAGCTCTGGCCACGTGGACAATTTGGAGACCCAGAAGTTGAATGGGGCCGAACCATCAGTCAGTACGTAGAGGGGTGTGCACAGGTACTGTTCCACCATGTTAGTGAAATGTTGCCTCCTGCTAACACGTTCCGTATCAGGTGGTGGTGCAGTTAGCTGTGGCGTGGTAACAAAACTTTTCCACATCTCTGCCATGCTAACCCTGCCCTCAGAGGAGCTGGCCGTGACACAGCTGCGTTGGCGACCTCTTGCTCCTCCTCTGCCTTCGCCTTGGGCTTCCACTTGTTCCCCTGTGACATTTGGGAATGCTCTCAGTAGCGCGTCTACCAACGTGCGCTTGTACTCGCGCATCTTCCTATCACGCTCCAGTGCAGGAAGTAAGGTGGGCACATTGTCTTTGTACCGTGGATCCAGCAGGGTGGCAACCCAGTAGTCCATACACGTTAAAATGTGGGCAACTCTGCTGTCGTTGCGCAGGCACTGCAGCATGTAGTCGCTCATGTGTGCCAGGCTGCCCAGAGGTAAGGACAAGCTGTCCTCTGTGGGAGGCGTATCGTCATCGTCCTGCGTTTCCCCCCAGCCACGCACCAGTGATGGCCCGAGCTGCGTTGGGTGCCACCCCCTGTGAACATG